>NW_026046852.1:42500-47500 GCF_023864275.1 Schistocerca cancellata
CACCGCTTCCTGCGGTGCCAACGCTGTCGTAGAGTCGATACTCCATCTTTGGTAGAAGGCAACCATTCCGCTGTAAATGAGTACGTCGCTCGTAGTTCAGTCACCTCGCAGCACTGCTCAGTAAACTATGCAGGCCCACATAGATAGATCAAATACGCAAATGCCCCTATACATGCTGAACGTCTGTGCAAACAAAACGAACCACACGTCACCCGCACACTCTATCACCCACACACTCTATCACACACTACTCTCTGCCTGTAACAAACACAGATACAATAATTAAGCACCGGCATGGACCAACGTCCGGTGCATCCTATCCGCCACAGTACACCAACCAGACTATGATAACCAGGCCAGGAGGTCCAATCATAAAACAGAATATCCCACTCGTCCGACAACCACAATTGCTCAGATAAGCCACCAACACCCACACATGTCCTACACAGGGGTGCACCCAACATCACCACACTGCCTCGTCTTACAGCACAAACACACTGGCAGGAATGAAACACACAGGTCTACCGCAACCACAGACACGGCTCGCCCCCCCCTCTCACTGGCGGAAAGCGCATCCCGACGTGACATAACTCCTTTGACACACTGACGCTGCCTCGGGCATCCACGTCCTACGGTCGATATCAACGAACCTCACCCCCCCCCCCCCCCCCACAACACGCCATCCCATACCACATTGTGTACCGTACCCAAACCTAACGTGTACTGTACTACAACGCAATGTGTACCATAACACAACCCAGTTTGTACCTTAACCTAACCTATGTCACCTTAACCTAACCTATGTCACCTTAACCTAACCTATGTCACCTTAACCTAACCTATGTCACCTTAACCTAACCTATGTCACCTTAACCTAACCTATGTCACCTTAACCTAACCTATGTCACCTTAACCTAACCTATGTCACCTTAACCTAACCTATGTCACCTTAACCTAACCTATGTCACCTTAACCTAACCTATGTCACCTTAACCTAACCTGTGTTGCACCTTAACCTACCTCAATTTGCACCGCAATGTAACTCAATTTGCACCGCAATGTAACTCAATTTGCACCGCAATGTAACTCAATTTGCACCGCAATGTAACTCAATTTGCACCGCAATGTAACTCAATTTGCACCGCAATGTAACTCAATTTGCACCGCAATGTAACGCAATTTGCACCGCAATGTAACGCAATTTGCACCGCAATGTAACGCAATTTGCACCGCAATGTAACGCAATTTGCACCGCAATGTAACGCAATTTGTACCGCAATCTACCCCCATGTTGTGCCTTAACCTAACCCACGTTGTGCCTTAACCTAACCCACGTTGTGCCTTAACCTAACCCACGTTGTGGCTTAACCTAACCCACGTTGTGGCTTAACCTAACCCACGTTGTGGCTTAACCTAACCCACGTTGTGGCTTAACCTAACCCACGTTGTGGCTTAACCTAACCCACGTTGTGGCTTAACCTAACCCACGTTGTGGCTTAACCTAACCCACGTTGTGGCTTAACCTAACCCACGTTGTGGCTTAACCTAACCCACGTTGTGGCTTAACCTAACCCACGTTGTGGCTTAACCTAACCCACGTTGTGGCTTAACCTAACCCACGTTGTGGCTTAACCTAACCCACGTTGTGGCTTAACCTAACCCACGTTGTGGCTTAACCTAACCCACGTTGTGGCTTAACCTAACCCACGTTGTGGCTTAACCTAACCCACGTTGTGGCTTAACCTAACCCACGTTGTGCCTTAACCTAACCCACGTTGTGCCTTAACCTAACCCACGTTGTGCCTTAACCTAACCCACGTTGTGCCTTAACCTAACCCACGTTGTGCCTTAACCTAACCCACGTTGTGGCTTAACCTAACCCACGTTGTGGCTTAACCTAACCCACGTTGTGGCTTAACCTAACCCACGTTGTGGCTTAACCTAACCCACGTTGTGGCTTAACCTAACCCACGTTGTGGCTTAACCTAACCCACGTTGTGGCTTAACCTAACCCACGTTGTGCCTTAACCTAACCCACGTTGTGCCTTAACCTAACCCACGTTGTGCCTTAACCTAACCCACGTTGTGCCTTAACCTAACCCACGTTGTGCCTTAACCTAACCCACGTTGTGCCTTAACCTAACCCACGTTGTGCCTTAACCTAACCCACGTTGTGCCTTAACCTAACCCACGTTGTGCCTTAACCTAACCCACGTTGTGCCTTACCCTGCTCTGTAATTGGCATATGACACGTTACATTAATGTATTGTTGTCCAACCGCAACCGGCTCAGAATGTTGTGTACACAGCTATGTGTCATCTCCCCATAACAGCTGCATTGCAGTGTGGTACGCCATAGAGACGTGTGGGAGTAATGGACGCAGTGGATGGCGATCAGCATGAGCCGTCTGTTCATGTAGTGGCGCGTGTATGCAGACGTAGTAGTCTCTTCTCACACAATGTGATAGCACGGTGCCCCGCGTTCCACATCTGCGACATGCTACAGAGGCCGGTTGACAGTTGGTCGCGCAATGGAGATCGCATATGTACGGGGGCACCTTCCACGTGCCCTCTAGTCGGGCACATTTTGTTGCGTGGATGTGAGCGAATGTAGTGTGTCTTGACACCTGACAGGCAGGCATGCAATAATAGTTGACTTTGCAAACGGGGATGGACGTGTACGTTTACTGGTGACGTTACGCAAATGAACAACTGGTAACCCGTTGTGGTGCGGTTGATCTTGCTGGAGGTACATCTGTGAGGGCAACGATCGGTACAGCTACGAAGCGGTCCCCACCATACCAACGAACGTGAATGTGAATCTGGGTGTGAAGCGATACGCGGCTGTGGGTGGGTGGGACTGTCCCCGGCCGGTGAGGGGGGGCCGCCCGGCGTGCTGGCCGCGCGGTGCGTGGGCGCACGCGCTACAGCCGGCTGGTGGGGGCGCCCAGTGGCAGGCGCGCCGGCCGACGGACGCGGCAGGCGGCGCAGCTGCGCGCCGGGGCACCCTGCGCGCGGCGCCGTGCAGCCAAAGTGGGTCCTCGCGGACCCGGTGCGAAGCGCGGTGGACATCTGCAGTGTGCTGGTCCGATTGAGGACTGTGTGCGTTGAGGATGCGCCGCCGCCCGGCACTCGGCGCCGCGACGCCGTCTGCTGCTCGGTCGCCCCAGCGGTTCTCGCTGGTGGTTTGTATCGCAGTTGTGCGGACGTGTTGGCACGTGCGCTGTGCTGGGAGAGTTCGCTTCGGCACCCACGTGGGGCCTTTGCCCTTCTGTGGCGCTGGCGTTGGAGCTGCCGGTCACCGTAGGTGGCGCGTGTTGTCTCCCGCCGGCAATGCCACGACAGCACGCTCCCGGGCCTCTGTCGGCAGCGGCAAGCTCAGTTGGGAGCACGGGTGGTCGCACCTAAAGCGTCTACTCGCCTAACTCCGGGCGATTGCGCCTCTCTCGAACCCGACCAAGTACTTAGGACGGCGCTGCGCGCCGCCGGGACCTGAGAGGGTTTCGAGGTGTATTGTGCAGGGGAGCCCAGCCTCCTCCTGTTTGCAGAATAATTGAGCGGACGCTTGCGTGTTCGCGCGGGCCCCCGGGACACACTCCCGGGCGGCCGGCTGCTCAGCTCTAGTTGACGCAGCTCCCTGGTTGATCCTGCCAGTAGTCATATGCTTGTCTCAAAGATTAAGCCATGCATGTCTCAGTACAAGCCGCATTAAGGTGAAACCGCGAATGGCTCATTAAATCAGTTATGGTTCCTTAGATCGTACCCACGTTACTTGGATAACTGTGGTAATTCTAGAGCTAATACATGCAAACAGAGTCCCGACCAGAGATGGAAGGGACGCTTTTATTAGATCAAAACCAATCGGTCGGCTCGTCCGGTCCGTTTGCCTTGGTGACTCTGAATAACTTTGGGCTGATCGCACGGTCCTCGTACCGGCGACGCATCTTTCAAATGTCTGCCTTATCAACTGTCGATGGTAGGTTCTGCGCCTACCATGGTTGTAACGGGTAACGGGGAATCAGGGTTCGATTCCGGAGAGGGAGCCTGAGAAACGGCTACCACATCCAAGGAAGGCAGCAGGCGCGCAAATTACCCACTCCCGGCACGGGGAGGTAGTGACGAAAAATAACGATACGGGACTCATCCGAGGCCCCGTAATCGGAATGAGTACACTTTAAATCCTTTAACGAGTATCTATTGGAGGGCAAGTCTGGTGCCAGCAGCCGCGGTAATTCCAGCTCCAATAGCGTATATTAAAGTTGTTGCGGTTAAAAAGCTCGTAGTTGGATTTGTGTCCCACGCTGTTGGTTCACCGCCCGTCGGTGTTTAACTGGCATGTATCGTGGGACGTCCTGCCGGTGGGGCGAGCCGAAGGCGTGCGACCGCCTCGTGCGTGTTCGTGCGTCCCGAGGCGGACCCCGTTGAAATCCTACCAAGGTGCTCTTTATTGAGTGTCTGGGTGGGCCGGCACGTTTACTTTGAACAAATTAGAGTGCTTAAAGCAGGCAAGCCCGCCTGAATACTGTGTGCATGGAATAATGGAATAGGACCTCGGTTCTATTTTGTTGGTTTTCGGAACCCGAGGTAATGATTAATAGGGACAGGCGGGGGCATTCGTATTGCGACGTTAGAGGTGAAATTCTTGGATCGTCGCAAGACGAACAGAAGCGAAAGCATTTGCCAAGTATGTTTTCATTAATCAAGAACGAAAGTTAGAGGTTCGAAGGCGATCAGATACCGCCCTAGTTCTAACCATAAACGATGCCAGCCAGCGATCCGCCGCAGTTCCTCCGATGACTCGGCGGGCAGCCTCCGGGAAACCAAAGCTTTTGGGTTCCGGGGGAAGTATGGTTGCAAAGCTGAAACTTAAAGGAATTGACGGAAGGGCACCACCAGGAGTGGAGCCTGCGGCTTAATTTGACTCAACACGGGAAACCTCACCAGGCCCGGACACCGGAAGGATTGACAGATTGATAGCTCTTTCTTGATTCGGTGGGTGGT
>NW_026046852.1:55000-57500 GCF_023864275.1 Schistocerca cancellata
ACAGGGGTGCACCCAACATCACCACACTGCCTCGTCTTACAGCACAAACACACTGGCAGGAATGAAACACACAGGTCTGCCGCAACCACAGACACGGCTCGCCCCCCCCTCTCACTGGCGGAAAGCGCATCCCGACGTGACATAACTCCTTTGACACACTGACGCTGCCTCGGGCATCCACGTCCTACGGTCGATATCAACGAACCTCACCCCCCCCCCCCCCCCCACAACACGCCATCCCATACCACATTGTGTACCGTACCCAAACCTAACGTGTACTGTACTACAACGCAATGTGTACCATAACACAACCCAGTTTGTACCTTAACCTAACCTATGTCACCTTAACCTAACCTATGTCACCTTAACCTAACCTATGTCACCTTAACCTAACCTATGTCACCTTAACCTAACCTATGTCACCTTAACCTAACCTATGTCACCTTAACCTAACCTATGTCACCTTAACCTAACCTATGTCACCTTAACCTAACCTATGTCACCTTAACCTAACCTATGTCACCTTAACCTAACCTATGTCACCTTAACCTAACCTGTGTTGCACCTTAACCTACCTCAATTTGCACCGCAATGTAACTCAATTTGCACCGCAATGTAACTCAATTTGCACCGCAATGTAACTCAATTTGCACCGCAATGTAACTCAATTTGCACCGCAATGTAACTCAATTTGCACCGCAATGTAACTCAATTTGCACCGCAATGTAACGCAATTTGCACCGCAATGTAACGCAATTTGCACCGCAATGTAACGCAATTTGCACCGCAATGTAACGCAATTTGCACCGCAATGTAACGCAATTTGTACCGCAATCTACCCCCATGTTGTGCCTTAACCTAACCCACGTTGTGCCTTAACCTAACCCACGTTGTGCCTTAACCTAACCCACGTTGTGGCTTAACCTAACCCACGTTGTGGCTTAACCTAACCCACGTTGTGGCTTAACCTAACCCACGTTGTGGCTTAACCTAACCCACGTTGTGGCTTAACCTAACCCACGTTGTGGCTTAACCTAACCCACGTTGTGGCTTAACCTAACCCACGTTGTGGCTTAACCTAACCCACGTTGTGGCTTAACCTAACCCACGTTGTGGCTTAACCTAACCCACGTTGTGGCTTAACCTAACCCACGTTGTGGCTTAACCTAACCCACGTTGTGGCTTAACCTAACCCACGTTGTGGCTTAACCTAACCCACGTTGTGGCTTAACCTAACCCACGTTGTGGCTTAACCTAACCCACGTTGTGGCTTAACCTAACCCACGTTGTGCCTTAACCTAACCCACGTTGTGCCTTAACCTAACCCACGTTGTGCCTTAACCTAACCCACGTTGTGCCTTAACCTAACCCACGTTGTGCCTTAACCTAACCCACGTTGTGGCTTAACCTAACCCACGTTGTGGCTTAACCTAACCCACGTTGTGGCTTAACCTAACCCACGTTGTGGCTTAACCTAACCCACGTTGTGGCTTAACCTAACCCACGTTGTGGCTTAACCTAACCCACGTTGTGGCTTAACCTAACCCACGTTGTGCCTTAACCTAACCCACGTTGTGCCTTAACCTAACCCACGTTGTGCCTTAACCTAACCCACGTTGTGCCTTAACCTAACCCACGTTGTGCCTTAACCTAACCCACGTTGTGCCTTAACCTAACCCACGTTGTGCCTTAACCTAACCCACGTTGTGCCTTAACCTAACCCACGTTGTGCCTTAACCTAACCCACGTTGTGCCTTACCCTGCTCTGTAATTGGCATATGACACGTTACATTAATGTATTGTTGTCCAACCGCAACCGGCTCAGAATGTTGTGTACACAGCTATGTGTCATCTCCCCATAACAGCTGCATTGCAGTGTGGTACGCCATAGAGACGTGTGGGAGTAATGGACGCAGTGGATGGCGATCAGCATGAGCCGTCTGTTCATGTAGTGGCGCGTGTATGCAGACGTAGTAGTCTCTTCTCACACAATGTGATAGCACGGTGCCCCGCGTTCCACATCTGCGACATGCTACAGAGGCCGGTTGACAGTTGGTCGCGCAATGGAGATCGCATATGTACGGGGGCACCTTCCACGTGCCCTCTAGTCGGGCACATTTTGTTGCGTGGATGTGAGCGAATGTAGTGTGTCTTGACACCTGACAGGCAGGCATGCAATAATAGTTGACTTTGCAAACGGGGATGGACGTGTACGTTTACTGGTGACGTTACGCAAATGAACAACTGGTAACCCGTTGTGGTGCGGTTGATCTTGCTGGAGGTACATCTGTGAGGGCAACGATCGGTACAGCTACGAAGCGGTCCCCACCATACCAACGAACGTGAATGTGAATCTGGGTGTGAAGCGATACGCGGCTGTGGGTGGGTGGGACTGTCCCCGGCCGGTGAGGGGGGGCCGCCCGGCGTGCTGGCCGCGCGGTGCGTGGGCGCACGCGCTACAGCCGGCTGGTGGGGGCGCCCAGTGGCAGGCGCGCCGGCC
>NW_026046853.1:0-22002 GCF_023864275.1 Schistocerca cancellata
GGCTGTGCAGTCATTCCACGTAGTGGTATTGATGTGTCACAGAGACCTGCACCATCGCAACGTCTTTGTGATTTAATGACAGAAATTGCCAAATCCCATGATTTGTCTAAGCAGGAGCTGCTATCTCTATTAATTAAATTCAAATTTCAATTTATTCTTTCGCTACTGAGTCCCATAAAGATGAAGTTGAGGCTAAAATTTCAACATTATCATACACTGTAGAGTGCCCAGTGTCAATACAGTACTCCGCCACTGCAGATTTCTTATCTTGGACAAATCATGGAATCCAGCAATGTCTGTAATTAAATCACAAAAACGTCGCGACAGTGTAGCTCTCCGTGACACATCGTTATCACCGTGAGGAATGACTGCGCAGCCATAGATTTAATTTCCATGCATATGTTACACCTCTTTGCCACCTATCAACGTCTCTGGCACCTTGTGTATCTTTGGCCGCATACGCTGTGGTTCGGTACTTGGGTTTAAAAGGACAGAGCAAGTGCTGGAGTGTTAGTCACCTCGGCTTACTCTGAAGATTGCTGGATGGCATTCAGCCTAGAAGAAGAAGCTGAATTTATGCAGCTGCATTCCGAAAACTTTATGGAACAGTCTTTACACCGCAAAAACATGAAAATGCACATCAAGCATTGCTTGTTTACAAACTTGAAAAGTATGGCATTAGAGGCAGTGCCTGACAATAGCTTAAATGCTACTTATGAACCAGAATGGAAAGAGTTAGCATCTCTTCTAATGGTGCATATTATTTTTCTGGCTGGAAAAAAAGTCTCTGAGTGTTCCAAAAGGTTCCATATTAGGCCCTGTCTTCTTTCTCTTCTCTGTTAGTTACTTATGATTAAATATGAGCTCCTCATCAGCTCTGTTCACAGATGATCCTTCTGTCTTACTTGAAGATCAGGACATAGACAAAATTCCCAAATCTGTGATCAGTACCCTCATTCCCTTAGAAACTTGGTTTCAGCTAAATAGGTTGAATCTAAACATATCTAAGACTCGCATGATGCAGTCCAAAACCAAACAGTCAAAATGTGAGCAGTTTAAGGTACACAACAACCAAGATACAGAAGAAGTTGACTCAGTCAAATTCTCAGGTTTAAATGTAGATAAAAATTTGAGCTGGCACGCACACATTGAATACCTAGCAAACAGACTGAGCAGCTTTGCATTTTCAGTGCAAATATTATCAATGGCAACTGACATAGACACACAAAAAGTAGCAGATACAAGGTACTTTGAATCAATTATTAGGCATGGTATTGTTTTTTGGAGTAACTTGACAGACATAGTGCAGATACTAAAAATACAGAATAAAAATCATTCAAAATATGTGCACTGCAAATCACAAAGAACCATGTTCACCATTATTTAGGAAACTAAAGTATTAACTCTGCCATCCTTATACATACAGTATATGAGATTATTATATTTTTGTACACCACACGTGAATTATTTGAGGGAAGCTATTTTGTCCATTCACATGATACTAGAAACAAAGAAAATTTTATGCTCCCCACCCACTGTCTCATACTGTATGCCCAGGGACCTCAATACATGGGAATGAAAATTTGTAATAAATTAAAAAAGAACAAGTTGATACAGATGAATTTAGGTCACACTTAAAAGAAAGCTATATGAGGTACTACCACTGAAGTGTTACTACTCAGTGGACGAATTCATGCAGGACAAACTGGAAAATTGAGCTGGATACAATGTGTTACATACTCCAAGAAATATCCTTATAGTGTTATTATTTATTGTAGTGCTATTATTTATTAGTGTAAAATTAATTGTAGCTGTATTATAAATGTTTGACATGTCTACTGTATGCAAACCAAATGGATTGCAAATGTACGTCATGAGATGAATAAAACACATTTCACACAATTCTCTCTCTGTGAGTCATCAGTTCTTTTCTTGAATGGCAATTGTGAGTGAATATTTGATACATCAGGTTTTCATACCTTGTGTTTATATTCAAATTTAGCCAAGACATTGCATTTTTGCCGGTCAGAGGGACATCATAGTTGGTCGCGTTTAAAAAATTGAAAGTACTTCTGATGCAGTTCATCAGACATTTTATTTCATTTGACTTATTGTTCCTATTTCACTCAAAGGAAGTATTGTTAGCTAAGCATTGTATAATAGTGTACTTACACCAGACCTACACACCTGTGTCTGTCTATAAAGTGTCTAGATTACCATGGCACCTTGAGAAAAGTAACTACTGGTACAGATCAAAAGACGGTAAAACTATTAATAATTTAAGATCCATTAAAGTCACTGTAGTAATAATATATACTGTTCATCCTGTCAGCATATATTTTCCACTGAATAATCCAAGTTCAGTGCTGGTACCCTCATCACATACTTACTATTTGTTCTTTTACATAAAATAAGGGAAAGGCAACTGCTTACTATAGAGGACTGGTGCGTGGCACACACAAACATTTTATAGAAAATGGTTTTTGAACCCTTACTCTTTGTCTAGTAAGAGCAACACCTTCACACACACAACCACACAAACACCAAAACATCTATAAGTTTGGGTCTTTGTGTGAGTGAATGTGTTAATTTTTACTAGAAAAAGACCAAGAGCTCAAAAGCTAGTGTTAACAGTTTTCTGTTACGTGTTTCTGTGTAATAGACATCAATCCTCTATAGGTAAATGGTTGCCTTACCCTTATTTTACACATTTTTCCTTTCAGGAATTTCCATTATTGCCCTACTTGTTCCTTTTATAATTTTTAACAGATTTAGTGTGAAATAAGACTGTCTAATCATGTAAACTCCTACTGTGTTCACCTATCCCTTGTAATCTAAGTTACACCATTTAACATGTACAGTCAAGACTGACTAGTGCAGATGAATGAAGCTGTTACTAGTTCATTTAAAGGCAAATACATTGAACATATTTCTTTTTTTTTTCTTTTTTTCACTCTCTCTCTCTCTCTCTCTCTCTCTCTCTCTCTCTCTCTCTCTCTCTCTCTCTCTCCCACACACACACGCACACACTTTATATCTTGTTTAAAAATCTACTCACCAAATGGTGGCAGAACACACATAAAAGACTGTTGTGATTGGTAAGCTTTCCAAGCAAGTGGCTCCTTCTTCAGACAGAAGGGTTGATATCTTGTTTGAAAGTTACAGTACCAAATTAGTTTATTTTGTGTAAATAATGTCATAGCCATTATGACTGTAGGAAATCAAAAACAGATATGTAATATTAGAATGGTAAACACACAGTTATGTGCAAGATTCAAATGTTTTGGTCTGCTTTTTTTTTTTTTTCCACCCCCAAAGTGTTCACATTATTTCTGCAACATAAGTAATGTATCACATATAGCATATTGATTACACAATACATTTCCACTTTATACAGGTTTGTTTAATCTCTTAATGGATTAAAAAAAGTCTGTTCTTTGTGAGTTAGTCTTTTATTAACACTCTATCAAAAAGAAAATTCACTCAAGGAAAGTGTAAAATTTACAAGGAAACACAGTGCCTGGCCAGTACTTAAATTTAGAAGGCAAAATTCCAAATACTGGTGATAGACACTTTTACAAGTAGAGAGAAATAAATGTAGCTTTCAGAACTGTTATTTCCTTCCTCAGGGAGGATGGAGGGTGGAAATGAGGGGCAAGAGACTCAGAATCCAGGTTGAGAGGGACCTAACAGGAATGTGCCACATAGGTTCTGAGTGACATTCTCCTCCTTTCCAATCTCACCTAACAATTCTTGTTTCTTCTCTGTTGAAGGGAAAAGCAGTTCGAGAAGCTTTCTCTACCTTTAAATGTGTCTCTTGGCAGTACTTACGATTTGCCTACTAAAGGTAAGTACCATCCATTTATTACTCTCTAAGATCTGAAATCAGCACTTTGAATAATATTGAGTAATTCCATGGGAAAATCTCATTAATCATGTTCTCCTACAACAATATTACATTCGTGTTATTTTAAGACTATGCACATTACAATGTTTAGTATGAATAAACATTGCTGCAAACTCCTTTTGATGCATTTTAGAAGTGGGGAAGTCTGGAATGGAAGAATCAAGCTCCTCATCAGAGACATCTCCCTCAGGAGCTAGAAAACCATTTCCATCTCGAAAATCAAAAAGTAAAGGCCAGGTTCTTGGAAAAAGACAAGTTCGCAGCAGTAGTGGATATTCTAGCCACACAGAAGAAACTACATTCAGGTATGTGAGGTCAGACAACTTTTTTAGCACATCACTTTCTTAAACAATGTCAAATAACATGAACTGATATCAGTTTCAGTGATCGGATACATCCCCCTTCGAGATTTTCTGATTCTCATTCCCATGAGTTGAGTGAAGCGGAATGTGACATGAGTAAGATGGGCAGAAAATCTGGTCGTAGTGGTGCAAGCACCAGACTTAGTAGGGAAACATCCTTCCAGATAGATGTCTAGCTGTTTACTGTGCCTTGCACACATTGCTCTTCTGCAAAATGTGTCCATGTCTGTCGGCCGAGGCAACTTTTGAAAAGCAGTGGCTTCCATGGCATATACATAATTTTTATAATCACACTGAGTGCGTGTGTATGTGCTAAAACCCTGATAGTTCAAAGTAGTTGAACAGAAATACAAATATGTCTTTCATTTTATATAAGTGAACACCTGGTGAATTATCACAAACTATTGGTGATCATGCGACTGTTTTGGCTAAAATGAACACTGTGAGATGTGAATAATTATAATAATAATAATAAAAACTCAGGACACACCAAATTGATATCATCGTGCCTCATGTGGCAACTCCATTTAACTTTTAGTCCTTCACCCATAAGCAAATGTCTGTTGTATTTTTTATTGTCTGCTGGTATACCTATGAAATTTACACACAGGAAACATTGAGCTATCAGTTTGAGTCGACTCATACACCTGCAATATTCATGGTTATTCACACCTATCCAAATGTATTCAGTTATAATGCATCAATACCCAAATATGTTCACTGCCATATGAATGTTCAAATGTTGTTGTTTATAATGAAGATCTTCGGTTTGAATGAGATTTGTTATATGACTTTTTGGTGAAAAATATTTTAATACCTAGCGTATAATGTTGAATGGTATCCCAATCTTCCAATCTGAATGCTTCTATATACTGCCAGAAAGGCAGTCTCATCACTCCATTACTGCAGAGACTGGATATTATGTGACTAGATATTAAAATACTGAGTTGTGATACTTATGAGATGAAATGTATGTATGTATGTATGTATGTATGTTGCATTGAGTTTTGAGACATGTAAAATGAAGTGTATGTATATTTGTTGATATTTAAGTAAAATTTTAAATATAATGACTGTTTATATGATTATTAAATGTTATATTGTATTTTGCATGTTGCAAATTTTTGGTAACACAATAAAGAAAATGCTCAACAGCTAAATAGATTTATGTAAATGAAGACTACTAGAAGTATTCACTCTTCCATAGAGTAGTGATTTTGGAGCACTTGAATAATTTTACATACCAAAGACAGCACAAGATTCAGCTTAGCACTAATACATACTTTGTTTCAAGTAATAAGTACATATGGGCATTATCAATGTAACTGTTCCTCAGCAGAACAATGACAGCATGAGGTTTTAAAAGACTGACATAATTAGAAATACTTTTGAGTCATTCATGTTGCACAGTTCTTTTTAAAAGGTGAAAAACAGCAAAAATGAACAATTCAGCATGGAAATGCTGCTTCTTTTTATCAACTTGCCAGTAAATGTTACAAATAGCATTTTGCCTGAAAGACTATGGCTGACAGTCTTTTTCATATCCTGTAGCAGAATTCTGGTAAAATGAAGGTGATATTTGAAGGAGGTCTGGGAAGAAAATAAATTACTACAAATGAATTCATGTTAATTTTGCATGACTGTTGATATTATTTATTTTAGCACCACAAAACAGCAACAAGAATTATATATGAGATGACATCAGAAGACTGATTATCACTTCACGTACAAATATCCATTTGTAGCAATACACAACAGGAATTTTAGGATCAATAAATATCAAATCAAATCAAATCAAACCACAAAGAGACTGGAACATGGCTATCAAGTGTGGACAAGATTTTTGTGCTTTGGTTGAAATACCATCAATAGCCAGAAGATTACTGGTTTTTGTGCTCTAGTAAGTTTTGTGATCTGTCCAGCAGAAGACAGCAAAACTGGCATTGGTGATGGAGTATATAGTGCTTGTCTAATATATGTCTTGCAGCTGTCAGTTTTTGTCCCTTTGTTTTCAGTCACTCTTATGAATAATTCATTGAGTTTAGAAGCCAGTTGCTTGAATTTAATATCATCTGTCTCACTGCAACTATCACCAGGAAGTTAAGTATCATTTGCCTTACTGAGTGTATTTGTTTCATGCCTAGCCCTACTCCAGTTGCACATTATTCAGTTAGTTATGACATACTGGCTACTTTCTGCAGGACAAGGCAGTTTGCTACGTGCACCTTAGAAGAAATAACTCTTCCCCTGCATGACAGGTTCTGTTCTGTTCCTGGCGCACTTCTCTTGTCATGGATGATGAAAAGGTAAATGTAGCATGGTGAAGTGTCACAGAGGTGAACAGCTGAAGCAGAATATCAATGAAAAAATTACAGTTGTGTCCCTGCAGATGCTGATTGTTACTGTTGGGCTTCGGAATACCATGCCATTTGCTATCTGGCAGGAGAGGCTCAAAATTTTAATATTAAATGGATACGCCACCTAAACAGCAAATGAGGTGCCTGATGTCATATTGTGTGGGTTTTTTCCTCCCTCTCACTTCATAATCTCCAGTTTTTCGCATGTATTTAAAAATACACTGTCTGACAAAAAAGAGTGAAATGCCCAGAAAGGGAGAGGGGAACAAAATGAAACTCCACAGGCTGAGTGGGTATGTGATGTTGTTTGAGTGGTCCTTGATATCCTGAGTGCTGGCCGATAACAGTGTGCGACACAAGGACGCAGCACCTCCATGTCCTTCACAGTGATCATTCAACATCTCACATTGTCCATGCCGCTTATTTACCCTACCAAGCTTGGTAACAAAACTAAACACTAACATTGCTAATCCACTCTGGTGGAAGTACTACCTATCACAGAGAAATGGAAGTCTAATAATTTACAAACCTGCTAACAGTGTGTTTGTGTACAAAGTTACATTGACGTCTGACATCATCTTCTGAATGCTTCACTTCTTTTGTCAGACACTGTAATTATTACATACAAGAAAATGCCCTCCTCAAGAGTACAAATTAAAGTACAGTAAAACTATCTCTTACCTAGAGGTACATTTCAGGTACTCCATATCATTAGAGAGGATACACCAAGCTCAGGCTGTGTTTTCACTTGCATTAGTGTGTTTCTCTTATTTTCAGACACTCGTCCTCCCTTTGACTCAAAGCCCAACTGTCTCAACATGTTGTGTACAGTGTGTCATTGTCAGGTCTTCTATATTACTGCACCCAACAAGTTGTTTTCCAGAAGTCACACTTGCAATGGAAGCCAACAGACTACATGCTCCACAGGGGAGGAAAGGATATCCTTGGTGTTTTATACTATCAGAGTTTGGTATGTATGTTGAAAGCTTGTGAGTACAAAGGAAGTTAAACTAGATGAAAATTTCAGTGCTTGATCATACATCATAGCTCCAGTGTCCTTGTGAATGCACATACTTCTGTCAGAAACACTGAATTCATTTGAAAAGGGATTCTTGAGGACATGGATAGGAAAAGTTACATATCAGTGAATTTTAAACTGTTTTGCACTTACAAGAAAAACTTGCATTCTCATGTCAATCTTTTAATGGGAATTCAGATTCCAAAATGAGGTACTGTAGGATTATTCTCAAGGAGAACAGGTTATCTGGAAGAAAAAAATAGTTAAATTACTGTAGTTATGTATCACCTTCTTGATTGTTGTTCATAATCTGAAACCCTTAGAAAACCAGAATGACCGAAGAAATTGCAAAATATAAAGGAAAGAACTTCAACCTTCAGCCAGATGTGGTTTTCATTTACAGAAAAATTTTAAACCCTGAAGGCCCAACTTCAGATACTTAACTAGTCTCCTAGTATTTTACAATCCCCCCCCCCCCCTTTTTTTGAAAAATAATTTTTAAAAAATCCCTTAATACGTTATTTTGTCATTATGTTATGCACTTAAAGAAATATCTCCAGGGCATGAAATACATCATGCTTTAAATACAAACCACATTTGTGATTAAAGGTTTGTGTTCTTTCCTTTATATTTATTAATGTAAAAATTGCTAGTGAGAAATAATATAAGAAAGGCTTCAGTCAGATGGAGGACTTATCCTTAACTTATCCTTATAGAATATTCAACAACACATTACCCACCTGCCCCCACATATAAAATGCATGCCATTACTGTAACATATACAGAAATATGAGGAGGGATTCCTTCAATGAACTATCTTCAAATCAAATTATAAAGTGATGGAAAATGATACTGTTCTCTGTACAGTGAAGATTTCGATTTATTGGTAGAATATTGGGTTAGTGCAATCAATCTACAAAGGAGATGGCTTACAAATCACTTGTGCAGCCAGTTCTAGAGTATTGCTCAATTGTGTAAGATCCACACCAGGTAGGCCTAACAGGGGACATTGAAAGTGTACAGAGAAGGGCAGCATGAATGGTCACAGGTTTTTTTAATCCATGGGAGAGTGTCACAGAGGTACTGAAGGAAATGAACTGGAAGATTCTTGGAGACAGATGTAAACTATCCCAAGAAAATTTATTAACTAAGTTTCAAGAACCAGCTTTAAATGATTACTCTAGGAATTTACTACAACCCCCTATGTATCGCACACATAGGGATCTTGAAGATAAGATTAGAATTACTGCACAGCCAGAGACATTCAAACAGGCTTCCTGCACTCCGTGTGTGAATAGAACAGGAAGAAACCCTAATAAATAGTTCAATGAAACATACCTTCTGTCTTGCACCTCACAGTGCTTTACAGAGTATAGATACAGATGTAAATGTGGATGTAGATCCAGAAAAAAGATCCCTAACTGTTATCAAATCAGCTGCAGCTTTCAGTTGTAAAACATAAATGGTTGTCACAATACTGGCTGGAAGCATAGCCATCCGACTGTATGGCAACACTGAGATGACGTCATAGAAATGAAAACAAAATCAAACTGTGTGATTGGTCATGACAGATGTGTGGAGTGGTCACGTCAAGTTTTCTTTACTTGTTGGAGATATTCTCTAGCCATTCCATGCACTTCCACTCAATGAAGCTTTACAACCTGATGTTTCCTGCATTACCATAACTGTGTCAGTAAGTGGACTACGCCTATCAGTATAGACTAACCATTCTGCATTTACATTTCCACATTTACAAACCTGACCTGCTGCCCAGGGAAAAATAAGCATTAATGGCATGCTTTTGCCACATGTACTTGGAGGTGTTAACCAACTTAAACATACTACTACTAATAGCTATAATTATTACTCTGCAAATGAAGTAAATACTGATGTAATGTTGTCCAGTACACCATCCTCACTTGCAAATAGAAATGTCTGCTATCTGTATACAGTGGTTGGTTAAAAATATGGAAAGGCTGTGAGAAATGTATACTTGAACATAAATGGAGGTGCTAGCCAAGCGAGCAGTTTGCGCTGTTGTACTTTACAATGAATGGCACCTGTGCAATGCCTTCAATATGCTGCAAGTGTCAGTCATGGTCAGAACACTGTTCTCTGTATTTGCAGTTGCATTATATCCACTTCCATCATCATTACCTGAACTTGCCATGGACTTGCCATTATTTTGCAAGAAGAATGGTGTAACAATCACTTGAAAACTATACGTGACCTGTATTTATCCATTCCCACTAGACTAAATGCTGTTTTGAATGCCAACGGGTTTTCTACACAGTATTAGGCATGTAGTGCAATGTGTTTCTGGTGTTTCCATATTTTTGTCCAACCCCTGTATAAGGGCACATTTGTACACATAAGTTTCCTGAAAAATCAGTACATTGATAAAGGAGTGATTGTGTAGAACTAGTGACTCCAAAATAACAGACTGCAGAATATACATAACAAGCAGCTACTAGGTGGTAATAAACAGAAGGAAGGAAGATTGTGGTTTTAAAATTCCGCAAATGGTGAGGTCATTAGACTGGAGTACAAGCTCAGACTCGATTTTCTGTTGTTTGTATTTGCAGTGATTAACATCTAAGTTATAAGCATCCATAAATTTTTATGAACAAGTGAACCAAAACATTAATAAAATGCTTCTTCATTAAAACAAGATAAAGCCATATAATAAAATAATTGTTAATAAACATCCAATAATAAGATGAAAGTGGCTGGTTCTGGTTGATGACTAATCAAAAAAATGTCTCTCTCTCTCTCTCTCTCTCTCTCTCTCTCTCTCACACACACACACACACACACACACACACACACACACACACACACACACACACACACACATATGATTAGGATTTTGTTAGTAACAAGTTGTTGTTGTTGTTGTGGTCTTCAGTCCTGAGACTGGTTTGATGCAGCTCTCCATGCTACTCTATCCTGTGCAAGCTTCTTCATCTTCCAGTATCTACTGCAACCTACATCCTTCTGAATCTGCTTAGTGTATTCATCTCTTGGTCTCCCTCTACGATTTTTACCCTCCACACTGCCCTCCAATGCTAAATTTGTGATCCCTTGATGCCTCAAAACATGTCCTACCAACCGATCCCTTCTTCTAGTTAAGTTGTGCCACAAACTTCTCTTCTCCCCAATCCTATTCAATACCTCCTCATTAGTTACGTGATCTACCCACCTTATCTTCAGCATTCTTCTGTAGCACCACATTTCGAAAGCTTCTATTCTCTTCTTGTCCAAACTAGTTATCGTCCATGTTTCACTTCCATACATGGCTACACTCCATACAAGTACTTTCAGAAACGACTTCCTGACACTTAAATCTATACTCGATGTTAACAAATTCCTCTTCTTGAGAAACGCTTTCCTTGCCATTGCCAGTCTACATTTTATATCCTCTCTACTTCGACCATCATCGGTTATTTTACTCCCTAAATAGCAAAACTCCTTTACTACTTTAAGTGTCTCATTTCCTAATCTAATTCCCTCAGCATTTGACTACATTCCATTATCCTCGTTTTGCTTTTGTTGATGTTCATCTTATATCCTCCTTTCAAGACACTGTCCATTCCGTTCAACTGCTCTTCCAAGTCCTTTGCTGTCTCTGACAGAATTACAATGTCATCAGCGAACCTCAAAGTTTTTACTTCTTCTCCATGAATTTTAATACCTACTCCAAATTTTTCTTTTGTTTCCTTTACTGCTTGCTCAATATACAGATTGAATAACATCGGGGAGAGGCTACAACCCTGTCTTACTCCTTTCCCAACCATTGCTTCCCTTTCATGCCCCTCGACTCTTATAACTACCTTCTGATTTCTGTACAAACTGTAAATAGCCTTTCGCTCCCTGTATTTTACCCCTGCCACCTTCAGAATTTGAAAGAGAGTATTCCAGTTAACATTGTCAAAAGCTTTCTCTAAGTCTACAAATGCTAGAAACGTAGGTTTGCCTTTTCTTAATCTTTCTTCTAAGATAAGTCGTAAGGTCAGTATTGCCTCACGTGTTCCAACATTTCTACGGAATCCAAACTGATCTTCCCCAAGGTCGGCTTCTACCAATTTTTCCATTCGTCTGTAAAGAATTCGCGTTAGTATTTTGCAGCTGTGACTTATTAAACTGATAGTTAGGTAATTTTCACATCAGTCAACACCTGCTTTCTTTGGGATTGGAATTATTATATTCTTCTTGAAGTCTGAGGGTATTTCGCCTGTCTCATACATCGTGCTCACCAGATGGTAGAGTTTTGTCATGACTGGCTCTCCCGAGGCCATCAGTAGTTCAAATGGAATGTTGTCTACTCCCGGGGCCTTGTTTCGACTCAGGTCTTTCAGTGCTCTGTCAAACTCTTCACGCAGTATCTTATCTCCCATTTCGTCTTCATCTACATCCTCTTCCATTTCCATAATATTGTCCTCAAGTACATCGCCCTTGTATAAACCCTCTATATACTCCTTCCACCTTTCTGCTTTCCCTTCTTTGCTTAGAACTGGGTTGCCATCTGAGCTCTTGATATTCATACAAGTGGTTCTCTTCTCTCCAAAGGTCTCTTTAATTTTCCTGTAGGCATTATCTATCTTACCCCTAGTGAGACAAGCCTCTACATCCTTACATTTGTCCTCTAGCCATCCCTGCTTAGCCATTTTGCACTTCCTGTCGATATCATTTTTGAGACGTTTGTATTCCCTTTTGCCTGCTTCATTTACTGCATTTTTATATTTTCTCCTTTCATCAATTAAATTCAATATTTCTTCTGTTACCCAAGGATTTCTATTAGCCCTCGTCTTTTTACCTACTTGATCCTCTGCTGCCTTCACTACTTCATCCCTCAGAGCTACCCATTCTTCTTCTACTGTATTTCTTTCTCCCATTCCTGTCAATTGTTCCCTTATGCTCTCCCTGAAACTCTCTACAACCTCTGGTTCTTTCAGTTTATCCAGGTCCCATCTCCTTAAATTCCCACCTTTTTGCAGTTTCTGTAGTAACAAGTTAAGACATTTAAAATTCAGTAATGATATATGACTGGTTAAAACTTTTTTCTCAAATCTTGTTGTTGGCTAACAACCAATATAGAAAAACAGGAAATATCAGCCACTACAATGCTTTACAAAATAGTCCTGTTACTTTACAAAATTTTGAAAGCCATGCAACCCTTATTCAGCTGTAATCTGAAAGAGAGGGTAAATCAACAGATAACTTTATGGCTGACTATTTTCAAATAAAGTACAATGAAAATAAAATGTGGCATACCTTTAATGGTAAATCACAAGTACCTTACACTGACAGATTCTCTCATAGTACGAAAACCCATGTGTCAGGGAACTGTATCCAATACAGGTATATGTCAGTAGTACTTCATTCTGCCTCTGTGGCTGAAAGGAGCTGTGTCATGGCTGAGTAGATGACTTCTCCCACCATATCTCAATTTGTTGTCTATCATTTCCAGCCACTCTTCCTCCCGACGACTCATGGTTCTGTGCCTCAACAATGAGAGCACTGCATATGTAGGAATTTCACATTGTGTCACAGTACAATAGCTTTGTTAACTTGGATGTGTCATCTGCTCCAGAGCCCCCAAGATCACCTTTAGCACTGCACCACAGAAAGAGAATTCATTAGTAAGTACGTTTTGAGAAAATGATCAAGGCAAATCACACAGTAGCCACCATTTTTCCCTTGCTTAGATCCATCATTGTAGGCTGCCATATATTTGTGAATCTGGTTTAAAGTATTTTAAAATATGGTTTTAAAACTTTTGTCTGGAGTGCTGTCTCTTTTTTAATTTTAAAATGCTATTAGGCCTTGGTATTGTCCATCATGGGAGATTACTCTAACCCTGGAGAAGGGCTGATATTTGATCTCTACCAAATGCCATTATGTCTGTTTTCACATACATTGCAAATGGATTGTTCCTCAGAGGCAATTTGTGAAGGTCAGTCCCATGGTGGGTCATTCAATGAGGAGGAGTACCAGTGACTGCAGATCAGCCACAAATCTATACACCTCTCGTACCATGAAGAGTTGCCATCAGATTGACAGTTGCAGCTCAGAAGCTTCAAAACACATGCTGGTGTCGGGACTGGTTCTATAAGCACCTGTGGCCAATATAATCCCAACAAGGTGGATGACATCTTACATCTTTAACTGTGAAGGGCATGTTGATCTATGTACTTTGCAACCATAATTCAGCTTAGACCACATGGTAGCCTTATAGAATTGGAGTGGTGTCCTCTGTCAGCCCTCTAAGACTTGTAGGTGGGGCATATTAAAACGTTAAGTGCCTTGAGAGAGTGTGCTTTCAGATCTCTCAGCTGCAGTATTCATGATAGCATTTTGTCAAAAACCATGGCCAGAAACCTCACAAAATTTCTCACACTGAGAACAGTGTCCCTCATTATCAATATAGGTGTAGTACCATATGTTAGAATAAAATCTTCTCATTTTTGAAGCCACGTCAATTTGAATAAAATTCTCGAGCGGGCTTTGGATGTTGAAAGGAAGCAACGATGGATGCTTGACGCTTGTAGGGAGACAGCCATCAAAAGCTTTAGAATTTGTTAGAATTTACATGGCTTGAAAACTGAGGTGATTTTATTCAGCCATGCTACCAAGAAAGTCTCTGAGTATACCTGTGTGTTGTTAATGATGCAAGTCTACACACACAGTTTGGTCTGCTGAGAACTTGAAACCTGTGGCTATAGTCCACTCCTCCAATGTCTCTAACATATGTAGTAGATCTGTTGCTGGGTTGGAGAAGAAGACAAATGTTCCCTTATTGTGGACATAATGCTGTTAATGGTAACAGAAAAGATGAGATGGTTTGGTATGCTTCTTTGTGGAACACCGTTCTCTTGCTCATACTGCTCTGACACAAATGAAATAGTATGGTGAGAGGGAGAACCATGTAAAGATGGATAGTTGTCCCTAGAAGCTGGATCTGTCAAAAGATATTATAACTCTAAGTGGTATCATAGTCCTACTCAAGATAAAAAAAAAAAGATTCCCATGAAGTTTTTCCACATAGGAAAGTCTGTATACATGGGTCACGGAAGGTAAAGGTATTTATCGTAGAATGATATTTCCTGTACCCACACTGGAAGTGACTAAGAGCTGCCTGGATTTGAGAACCCAGACAAGACAGATATTCACTGTACTCTTAAAGATCTTTCCCATGCAGCTGGGAGGGCAATGTTCAAATAACCATTCAGGCAACTATGGTCCTTCTCTGGTTTCAGGAGGGGAATTAGTACCGCCTGCTTCCATTGGTGGGGAACCTTCTTATCCCCTACATGTGGTAGATCAAGGCAAAGAGGATTTCTTTTACACTTCCTGCAAGATGCCACAGTATGGTGTAGTATACCTTATTCTGACTAGGTGTCATGTAACAAGCCACAGACAGTGTTGAGTCTAGCTGCCATATGGAGAAAGGGTAGTTGTAAAGTTTCTCATCATTGAAACTAAAGTCCCACCTGCTCCTCTCGGCCACAGTTCTGTGATAGCAAAGGACTGGATCCACACTGACTGTAGCCATCAACCTACATAATGTTCTGCCATTGTCTGGGCTGGTCAGAAGAATACCAGTTTCTAGGGCAATTCACTTCCAAATATTAGTTGAGTATCTCTGCATCTTTGTCACCTAACTTGGTGGCCACAAGCAAATCAGTAGCTTTGAGACAGCAGTTCTGTCTACCTATTGTGGAGAGTGCCCATGTTTAGCAACCATGATTGTTTCGCTGAGTCATACTATCTCATAATTAATTTGGGATTACACAAAGATTTGTAAAAAATTGCTGAACATACTCTGCTCTGTATAACCTGTGGCAGAAGCATTTCATTATGTCCTGGTTTGACAGGTTTTATCATCAAAGCTCTTATCTGTAGGTACTACAAGAATTTATCATCAACAATGGGACATACATGTGAACAAGATTTAAATTCAGAACTATGTGCAAGTTGAATGTCCAGGTAGATTAAGAAGCCAAGAACAGCTAAAGCCAAAATAGTTTTCTCTAAAGAGAACTTTGAACACCAATGACACCAGTGATAGCCACTCACTCTAACTTTTTAATCACTCATTGCAACTGCAACCTTCAAGAAGACTCAGAAAGCAATAAAAATACCCAAAAATTGATTAAACAGTCACAACCTGTCATCACGGACAATAGGCTAGTGGCATGGAGGTCCAGGTTCAATTCCCAGTCACCATATCACATATTACAGTGGTGGAAATGTCTGAAATAAGGTCCAATTAGCTTCTGGATGCCCCATGAGAAACTGCTTGAATAAAAAATCAGTGAAGTTGACATGCAAACTGCCAAAGTGGAGTCATGGGGATTTAATCAATTAGAAAGGCACTGACACACAAAACTCATGCTTAAAGGATATAATTCTCTTGTTCAAATTGTTTTTACTAGACACCAGCGACCCAGTGTCAGAAAAAAATGAAAGTTGCTATTGAAACACTGCCTGGAAGTTTGGCTTTTGCAGATATATGAGTATATTATGCTTGTTATTAGTCACATGCATATTTCATAAAATGTCTGTATCTTGTGGCTTTTGTTGCCAGAGAAATCAACACTATGAAAACTACGAGTGTGAGATAAGTATAGATCATTATGCATTATGGATTTATTCTATTGTATTTTTAATGGTCCTGTAGTCTGCAAAAACAGCTTGTACATAAGGCACTGGACAAGTCAGTGTATATGTATGCAGGAAAAAATTATTTCTAAGCGTACACATTTAAAATGACAACTAATGAACTTCATACATTTAAATATTTATATACTACAGTTCATACTTTTAAAAATTCGTAGACAAAGTAAAAGCAGTGTTGCTGGAAATATGACTTCAAGGTTTTTCCAAAAGTTTTGACCTTAGAATTTGCTTGTATATTTTTGTGATTTACCTGTTACATTTATTTTAAGGATATAAAGATTTCCATAATATAGATACACTGTAAAAGAAGAATATGAGAGATCTCAAACAGAGCTTCATGTGAGTCAGTATGTTTGACCTCCAGACATGATTCTACTGGCATTTTTTCACTGTTTTAATGTGCTGATAGCTGCTTTAGAGTTTCTCCAAAATCTGACCCCATATTTAAGACAATATCCACTCTTTGCTGTTTTCTTCTACAGCTGGCTTTTAGTGAGTAAAAGAGGTAGCAAGTTTTGCTCAATTTTGCGTTAAGGTATACTATATGCTTATTCCATTTTACTCAGCCTTGCAACCATAATCCTAAGAATTTGGGTTCTTTGCTGTTACCAACTGGTTCATTATGGATAGAGACAAATAGGATAGCATGTATACATCCTTATTTGGAGCATTGTGAGATTTTAGTGCAGTTTTTTTCTGTTTATTAAATGCTGTTACTAAGCTGTTTTGCATCAGTGTTTACTGACTGCTGTAATTCTTCCTTACTTTCCTCTTTTATTAGACTTGTAGAGTTATTTGCAAATATGATCATTTTATGAACATCCAGGTTTAAGCTTAAATCATTAACATACAAAAGGAACAGAAGTGGCACTATTATCAATCCTTGTAACACACTGTATTTGGCTACAATATACTCTTAACAAGTGTTCAGAAATAGTTTTAAGGCAGCCATTAGTGAGCTTCATGCTCATTAGTTGCTTGGACAGATCTCATTGCCATACTTCTCAAGCTCTGAGAGCACTATCTTATGATAGACCATGTCAAAAGTGCCATCCACTGGGGTACATGTAAATGCATAAAAATATTTCACCTTGTACTTAAGTAAATGCTAGCACGTTAATATGTTTTCACTACTGCAACAACTTATAAAATGGTGCTAAATATTCTTGTGCAGAGCAGGAGCTGACGTCATTCTGCTGACCAAAACATCAATTTTATCAGAAATGGTGAATGTGAGCATGAGCCCGAAACCAGTTATGACTTTAAAATAAAGCATTTAAAAGTATTTGAAACTAGTTGGGTTATTTACCAACAATCATTGAAGGCCATGGTGGTTATTAGATCCAGGATGGATAAAAATCAAATAATGGAAACTCCAGGATGGAATGTAACAATATCGTGAAAAGGAAAGTTGACACTCACCATATAGCAGAGATGCTGAGTTGTAGATAATCACAACAAAAACAACTACCCCAAGGTAGTGTCTGTCTGTGAAGGCTTTGATGCAGGGTGTATGCGACCCAGGAGATCCGGGAAAAACCCGGGAATTTTTTCATCCAGGAGAAAACCGGGAAAAATCCAGGAACTTTTTAGAATTCCGGGAATTTTTCAGTTTTCAGTTAAATTTTTGTGATTTTGTCTGGTAAGAACCAATACTCTAACAAAGGATATTACTGTATCCTGCTACTACAGAATAATACTGCAGCAACAAAACATGAACGAGAGGAAAAAAATAAATAAAATAAAACTTAAGTTGCAAAGGAAATGCGCCATATACAACAACAAAACAGTGCTCATACAAGTTTCTGCCAACAGCAAAGTGTATCAAAGGCTTTAGGAAGACGAATGCTTCATAACAACAAATTGCCTCCGATGAGCGTGATGTGACAACTGTTTAAATTAGATTTGTTTGAGCAGTTGCGGGCGGGCTCTTGGGCATGCACAGTTGAGTCGCGTATGAGTAGTACCTTCTCCCTCATGTGTTTACAGAAGTGTGGTTGGGTGCCACTGCTTAATATTGCCCAGGTTGGGAAATAATAGTAAATCTGGGGTTGATGCACAGAGCAGTCTGAGTTGTGGTGGTGAGGTGGGTCTTCTCCACATGACCTGCATTTACGTTCAGTGATATTGTTGTTTCCTCTTCGTTTGTTGCTCTCACGTTAAATGATAACAAAACGGATTTTTGTGGCCAGAAGCTATCAAATGAATTAAAATACCTTCGCATTATTATGGAAGGCCAAAATATGTTATTAGTTTCAGATAATATTTCCACCCTTCTGACAGTCAAGCTTAATCGCCTTGCAGAACAATTAAGTGATTTTTGCCAGTTTGCTAAAGATATTTGGCTTTAATTAATCTTTTCTGCTGAGGCAGTCAATTTATATGAAATGAAGTATTTAATTTCACACTGTTGGCTAGTTTCAACTGTTTGCTGCATTTCAAGTGCACGTATGGCATTTTGCTGTAATAAAGAACCAAACATGAGATAATACAGTACTGGTACTCCAAGAAAATTTACATACCAGTGTGCATTTTAAGCCGAATCGTGCATTTTAGTATGGTTCACAGAATTTCGACGCTCTTGAAGTATCCTCTAATGTCATGTTTCTTTTATGACATAATGTAAGATCTTTTAATGTTTAACACATACGAACATATATATGGGCTTTCTGTGTCATCGTAGCTGCGCAAGTGCGGTGACGCCTATTATCTAGCGCTCTCTTGCAACTGCTGAAACGAACCTATTTCTAACCGGTCTTGGGAAAATATTGTGAATGATGGTTTCAAAAGCGTTACATTCAAGGCAAATTTCCTCTTACGCAATACGATCTATGTGCGAGAATGTACAATGAATTTCTTAAATCACAAAGCGTTTGAGTCTGATTTAAAAATCAATTCTTTGAGGACGACCATTTAGAAGAATTTCAAGCCCATAAGATCAGACATTTACGTCGTAATTAAAAATTTTACTGGTACATTTGTGTGATGTATCTTAAAGTGTACCATGTGCAAAAAAGATCAACATTATATGTGGAAACTTAACTTCTCTTCCAGCTTATTAATCTTAGAGACCAATGTTATATGTGACTGCTATGTATATTAATTTAAGCCATTAACTTTTCTTATTTGTGTGTTCGCACTACTTAAGAGTGATCTTGCTATTGGCTGAGTATATCACGAGTCCTATGCTGTCAGCAGCTTGCGAGATCACGTGACATGAGCTATGACTGGTCCACAAAAGCGCATCATAATCTCGAGGTTCAATGCTTCGGAAAGTGACATGCGTTGTTTGGCGGAATTTCAAATTTATACCTTTACAATGTTGACTGGAATACTCTCTTTCAAATTCTAAAGGTGGCAGGGGTAAAATACAGGGAGCGAAAGGCTATTTACAATTTGTACAGAAACCAGATGGCAGTTATAAGAGTCAAGGGGCATGAAAGGGAAGCAGTGGTTGGGAAGGGAGTGAGACAGGGTTGTAGCCTCTCCCCAATGTTATTCAATCTGTATATTGAGCAAGCAGTGAAGGAAACAAAAGAAAAATTCGGAGTAGGTATTAAAATCCATGGAGAAGAAATAAAAACTTTGAGGTTTGCCGATGACATTGTAATTCTGTCAGAGACAGCAAAGGACTTGAAAGAGCAGTTGAATGGAATGGATAGTGTCTTGAAAGGAGGATATAAGATGAACATCAACAAAAGCAAAACGAGGATAATGGAATGTAGTCGAATTAAGTCAGGTGATGCCGAGGGAATTAGATTAGGAAATGAGACACTTAAAGTAGTAAAGGAGTTTTGCTATTTGGGGAGAAAAATAACTGATGATGGTCGAAGTAGAGAGGATATAAAATATAGACTGACAACGGGAAGAAAAGTGTTTCTGAAGAAGAGAAATTTGTTAACATCGAGTATAGATTTAAGTGTCAGGAAGTTGTTTCTGAAAGTATTTGTATGGAGTGTAGCCATGTATGGAAGTGAAAGATGGACGATAAATAGTTTAGACAAGAAGAGAATAGAAGCTTTTGAAATGTGGTGTTACAGAAGAATGCTGAAGATTAGATGGGTAGATCACATAACTAAGGAGGAGGTGTTAAATAGGATTGGGGAGAAGAGAAGTGTGTGGCACCACTTGACTAGAAGAAGGGATCGGTTGGTAGGACATGTTCTGAGGCACCAAGGGATCACCAATTTAGTATTGGAGGGCAGCGTAGAGGGTAAAAATCGTATAGGGAGACCAAGAGATGAATACACCAAGCAGATTCAGAAGGATGTAGGTTGCAGTAGGTACTGGGAGATGAAGAAGCTTGCACAGGATAGAGTAGCATGGAGAGCTGCATCAAACCAGTCTCAGGACTGAAGATCACAACAACAACAACAACCTTCGTAATACAAAAATATGCATACATGTTGCTGCACATCAAAGGTCTTATAAAACGTGCCACCCCCCCCCCCCCCCCCCTCCCGAGTTTCATTTTCTAAAGTGCCGGGAAATTCTACGTCGGTATATAAAACCATAAACATTCAAAGGATTGATGAGTTTTACAGTGCTGAGGAATAACTTAACATGGAAAAAGTGTATTTTCCCCCGGGAGAAAGTGTATTTTTATCCGGGGAAGCCGGGAATTTTTTTTCCTTGTCCACATATACACCCTGTGATGAGACCCTTAGCATACTGGGTGAGGGAGTTCTTGTCACTGTAGATACGCTATCCCCAGGTGGTTAGGCTGTACGGGAGGGACCTTTTGGTGTGGAAGGGATGACAGCCATCAAAATGCAGGTATTGTTGATGGTTGGTGGGTTTAATGCAGACAAAGGTGTGTATGGACCCATCAGAGAAGAGGTCGGTGTCCAAGAAGGAGGCACACTGGGTTGAGGAAGATGAAGTGAACTGGATGTAAGAGAGGGTGCTGAGGTTGAGAAGGAATGAGGATAGAGTGTCATGGCCCTGAGTCAAGATCATGAAAATAATATGAATAAACCTGAGTCAGAGCAGGGGTTTGGCTGTTTTGTGAAGCTAGAAAGATTTCCTCTACATGGCCCATAAACAGATTGGCATAGGAGGGTGCCATGAGGGTGCCCATGGCTGTGCCACTGATTTGTTTGTATACCTTCCCTTCAAAGGAGAAGTAGTTGTGTGTTAGAATATAGGTAGTAAGATGTGTGAGGAACAAGGCAGTGGGTATGGAATCTGAAGGATGTTGGGAGGGGTAGTGTTAAAAAGCATCAAGAACTTGGGCATGAGGCCTGCTGGTGCTTAGGGAAATGACATCAGTAGTGATGAGTAAGGATCCAGGAGGTAAAGGACTGCAGATGGTGAAGAGCTGGTGAAGGAAGTAGTTGATCTCTCTGATGTGGGATACTATATTCTGGGCAGTAGGTTGGAGGTTTTGGTCAATGAGGGCTGAAATTCTTTCAGTTCTCCCCTTCCCTTTACTCATGGACTTCCAACTCAGCACTGCCCAATTCAAGCATATTTTAGACCAGGAAGCTGATGGGAGTTAGAACCTTAATGACTCTATATGGACCCACTAAGTGTCACAGCATTTTGCAGTAATCCCCTGGGCACTTTTGCTCTGATTCCATGCATTTTGTACATATGCCCACCACTACTGACACTGCATTTTGCCCCTTATTATATCTACAGTTTTCTCGGTGATGAGCAAGCATGATGTTTCTC
>NW_026046854.1:7500-12500 GCF_023864275.1 Schistocerca cancellata
ATCTACGCGAATCGGACGACACTACGTCCACCATGTCGCGCGCAACACGAAAACTAAATACCGCCATCTGCAAGTCTCCCGAAACATGACCTGCTGCACCGACGATACCGCCATCTATGAGACGCCACCCCGACTACGACATCGCTAGGTCCCACAGTACCCATTTTCCGACGCCACCCACAAAGCCTGCATAATCTGTCCACCACAGGAACCCGAACGCCAGTGCCTGCGTCGCACGAAGTAGTCAACCGACAATCACTCCACCCGCACCCGCACGTGCCCCACCCCAACCGCCGAAATCGCAACTCCAGCGGATGAACGGCGGACTCTTCCCGCACTCGTACGTTGCAATCCACCCCTATATCTTGCGTTTCACGAAGAGTTATATCCAATATGCCAAATTCCCGCTGTCCCTATACATGCTGTAAGTCTGTGCACACAATATGAACCACACATCAGCGAGACACTCTATCACACATTACTCTCTGCCTGTAACAGACACAGATACAATATGTAAGCACCAGCATGGACCAACGTCCGGTGCATCCTCTCCGCCACAGTACACCATCCACACTATGATAACCACACCAGGGGGTCCAATTCTAAAATAGAATATCCCACCCGTCCGACATCCACAATTGCTCAGATAAGCCACCAACACCCACACATGTCCTACACAGGGGTGCACCCAACACCACCACACTGCCTCCTGTTACGGCACAGAAACAATGGCAGGAATGAATCACACAGGTCTGCCGCTCCCTTGCCGCAACCACAGACGCGGCGCGCCTCCAGTCACGAGCGAAAAGCGCATCCTGACGAGACATAACTGCTGTGACATACTGAAGCTGCCTCAGACATTCACTTACAATGATCACTACCAACGAACCTCGGCCCCCCCCCCCCCAACACACTCTCTTACCACGTTGTGTACTGTAATCCAACCCATTTCGCACCTTAACCTAACCCATTTTGCACCTTAACTTAACCAAATTCGTAACGCAATTTGTACCGCAATGTAACGCAATGTGTACCGCAATGTAACGCAATGTGTACCGCAATGTAACGCAATGTGTACCGCAATGTACCGCAATGTGTACCGCAATGTACCGCAATGTGTACCGCAATGTGTAACGCAATGTGTAACGCAATGTGTACCGCAATGTGTACCGCAATGTGTAACGCAATGTGTACCGCAATGTGTAACGCAATGTGTACCGCAATGTGTAACGCAATGTGTACCGCAATGTAACGCAATCTGTACCGCAATGTAACGCAATTTGTACCGCAATGTAACGCAATTTGTACCGCAATGTAACGCAATTTGTACCGCAATGTAACGCAATTTGTACCGCAATGTAACGCAATTTGTACCGCAATGTAACGCAATTTGTACCGCAATGTAACGCAATTTGTACCGCAATGTAACGCAATTTGTACCGCAATGTAACGCAATTTGTACCGCAATGTAACGCAATTTGTACCGCAATGTAACGCAATTTGTACCGCAATGTAACGCAATTTGTACCGCAATGTAACGCAATTTCTACCTTAACCTAACCCACGTTGTGCCTTAACCTAACCCACGTTGTGCCTTAACCTAACCCACGTTGTGCCTTAACCTAACCCACGTTGTGCCTTAACCTAACCCACGTTGTGCCTTAACCTAACCCACGTTGTGCCTTAACCTAACCCACGTTGTGCCTTAACCTAACCCACGTTGTGCCTTAACCTAACCCACGTTGTGCCTTAACCTAACCCACGTTGTGCCTTAACCTAACCCACGTTGTGCCTTAACCTAACCCACGTTGTGCCTTAACCTAACCCACGTTGTGCCTTAACCTAACCCACGTTGTGCCTTAACCTAACCCAAGTTGTGCCTTAACCTAACCCAAGTTGTGCCTTAACCTAACCCAAGTTGTGCCTTAACCTAACCCAAGTTGTGCCTTAACCTAACCCAAGTTGTGCCTTAACCTAACCCAAGTTGTGCCTTAACCTAACCCAAGTTGTGCCTTAACCTAACCCAAGTTGTGCCTTAACCTAACCCAAGTTGTGCCTTAACCTAACCCACGTTGTGCCTTAACCTAACCCAAGTTGTGCCTTAACCTAACCCACGTTGTGCCTTAACCTAACCCACGTTGTGCCTTAACCTAACCCACGTTGTGCCTTAACCTAACCCACGTTGTGCCTTAACCTAACCCACGTTGTGCCTTAACCTAACCCACGTTGTGCCTTAACCTAACCCACGTTGTGCCTTAACCTAACCCACGTTGTGCCTTAACCTAACCCACGTTGTGCCTTAACCTAACCCACGTTGTGCCTTAACCTAACCCACGTTGTGCCTTAACCTAACCCACGTTGTGCCTTAACCTAACCCACGTTGTGCCTTAACCTAACCCACGTTGTGCCTTAACCTAACCCACGTTGTGCCTTAACCTAACCCACGTTGTGCCTTAACCTAACCCAAGTTGTGCCTTAACCTAACCCAAGTTGTGCCTTAACCTAACCCAAGTTGTGCCTTAACCTAACCCAAGTTGTGCCTTAACCTAACCCAAGTTGTGCCTTAACCTAACCCAAGTTGTGCCTTAACCTAACCCAAGTTGTGCCTTAACCTAACCCAAGTTGTGCCTTAACCTAACCCAAGTTGTGCCTTAACCTAACCCACGTTGTGCCTTAACCTAACCCACGTTGTGCCTTAACCTAACCCACGTTGTGCCTTAACCTAACCCACGTTGTGCCTTAACCTAACCCACGTTGTGCCTTAACCTAACCCACGTTGTGCCTTAACCTAACCCACGTTGTGCCTTAACCTAACCCACGTTGTGCCTTAACCTAACCCACGTTGTGCCTTAACCTAACCCACGTTGTGCCTTAACCTAACCCACGTTGTGCCTTAACCTAACCCACGTTGTGCCTTAACCTAACCCACGTTGTGCCTTAACCTAACCCACGTTGTGCCTTAACCTAACCCAAGTTGTGCCTTAACCTAACCCACGTTGTGCCTTAACCTAACCCAAGTTGTGCCTTAACCTGCTCTGTAATTGGCATATGACACGTTACATTAATCCAGTGTTGTCTAACCACAACCCTCTGAATATAGTTCGCTACTCGCACCGCCCACCCTCTTGTGTATCGTTTCATGTTCAACACTTCGCAAGTGTTGCTTACTTTTTACATGCTCCCGCTGTACACTGTAATGTGGACGACTGCAGGATGTACATCGCCCCCACCCTCCCCCCTGCCTTCGCACGCTGGTCGTTCAGGTGCTTGCGTGTTCAATGCCCTTCGCAGCTGTTCACTGGCATTCGCATGTCGAAGCGCTCAGTCTACGTCGTGGTACGGCCTGTGTCCACTGTCCGCTGATGTCGTAAGCTTAACCCTCACATTGTACTGCACATAGGTCCGTATGTACTGCATGATACGCTGTGGCACATGTGTGACCGTACAACGACTGCGCCCAACAACAGCGAACCATACGGTCCAAATGTTGTGCACTCAGCCACGTGCCGTCTCCCCATAACAGCTACATTGCAGTGTGGTACGCCATAGAGACGTGTGGGATTAACGGACGCCCTGGATGGCGATCAGCATGAGCCGTCTGTTGATGTAGTGGCGCGTGTATTCAAACGTAGTCGTCTCTTCTCACACAGTGTGATAGCATGGTGCACCGCGTTCCACATCTGCGACATGGTACAGATGCTGGTTGACAGTCGGTCTCGTAATGGACATCGCATACGTAGGGGGCCACCTCCCACGTGTTCTCTAGTCGTGCACATTTTGTTGCGTGTATGTGGGCAGACGTAGTGTGTCGTGACACCTAACAGACAGGTATGCAATAATCGTTGCATTTGCAAACTGGGATGGACGTCTACGTTTGCTGGTGACGTTACGCAAATGAACAACTGGTAAACCCATTGTGGTGCGGTTGTTGTTGCTGGAGGTAAATCAGTAAGGGCAAATCTGTGTGTGAAGCGATACGCGGCGGTGGCTGGGTGGGACCGTCCCCGGCCGGTGAGGGGGGGCCGCCCGGCGTGCTGGCCGCGCGGTGCGTGGGCGCACGCGCTACAGCCGGCTGGTGGGGGCGCCCAGTGGCAGGCGCGCCGGCCGACGGACGCGGCAGGCGGCGCAGCTGCGCGCCGGGGCACCCTGCGCGCGGCGCCGGGCGGCCAAAGTGGGTCCTCGCGGGCCCGGTGCGAAGCGCGGTGGACATCTGCAGTGTGCTGGTCCGACTGAGGACTGTGTGCGTTGAGGATGCGCCGCCGCCCGGCACTCGGCGCCGCGACGCCGTCTGCTGCTCGGTCGCCCCAGCGGTTCTCGCTGGTGGTTTGTATCGCAGTTGTGCAGACGTGTTGGCACGTGCGCTGTGCTGGGAGAGTTCGCTTCGGCACCCACGTGGGGCCTTTGCCCTTCTGTGGCGCTGGCGTTGGAGCTGCCGGTCACCGTAGGTGGCGCGTGTTGTCTCCCGCCGGCAATGCCACGACAGCACGCTCCCGGGCCTCTGTCGGCAGCGGCAAGCTCAGTTGGGAGCACGGGTGGTCGCACCTAAAGCGTCTACTCGCCTAACTCCGGGCGATTGCGCCTCTCTCGAACCCGACCAAGTACTTAGGACGGCGCTGCGCGCCGCCGGGACCTGAGAGGGTTTCGAGGTGTATTGTGCAGGGGAGCTCAGCCTCCTCCTGTTTGCAGAATAATTGAGCGGACGCTTGCGTGTTCGCGCGGGCCCCTGGGACACACTCCCGGGCGGCCGGCTGCTCAGCTCTAGTTGACGCAGCTCCCTGGTTGATCCTGCCAGTAGTCATATGCTTGTCTCAAAGATTAAGCCATGCATGTCTCAGTACAAGCCGCATTAAGGTGAAACCGCGAATGGCTCATTAAATCAGTTATGGTTCCTTAGATCGTACCCACGTTACTTGGATAACTGTGGTAATTCTAGAGCTAATACATGCAAACAGAGTCCCGACCAGAGATGGAAGGGACGCTTTTATTAGATCAAAACCAAT
>NW_026046854.1:20000-25000 GCF_023864275.1 Schistocerca cancellata
CAGAAACGACACCTCCATCTACAGGAATCCAACGGAACTACACCAACCATACTGCCAAACCACAGCATCGCCATCTATGACAATGTGACGAAACCACATGCAATAGCCCCATCTACGCGAATCGGACGACACTACGTCCACCATGTCGCGCGCAACACGAAAACTAAATACCGCCATCTGCAAGTCTCCCGAAACATGACCTGCTGCACCGACGATACCGCCATCTATGAGACGCCACCCCGACTACGACATCGCTAGGTCCCACAGTACCCATTTTCCGACGCCACCCACAAAGCCTGCATAATCTGTCCACCACAGGAACCCGAACGCCAGTGCCTGCGTCGCACGAAGTAGTCAACCGACAATCACTCCACCCGCACCCGCACGTGCCCCACCCCAACCGCCGAAATCGCAACTCCAGCGGATGAACGGCGGACTCTTCCCGCACTCGTACGTTGCAATCCACCCCTATATCTTGCGTTTCACGAAGAGTTATATCCAATATGCCAAATTCCCGCTGTCCCTATACATGCTGTAAGTCTGTGCACACAATATGAACCACACATCAGCGAGACACTCTATCACACATTACTCTCTGCCTGTAACAGACACAGATACAATATGTAAGCACCAGCATGGACCAACGTCCGGTGCATCCTCTCCGCCACAGTACACCATCCACACTATGATAACCACACCAGGGGGTCCAATTCTAAAATAGAATATCCCACCCGTCCGACATCCACAATTGCTCAGATAAGCCACCAACACCCACACATGTCCTACACAGGGGTGCACCCAACACCACCACACTGCCTCCTGTTACGGCACAGAAACAATGGCAGGAATGAATCACACAGGTCTGCCGCTCCCTTGCCGCAACCACAGACGCGGCGCGCCTCCAGTCACGAGCGAAAAGCGCATCCTGACGAGACATAACTGCTGTGACATACTGAAGCTGCCTCAGACATTCACTTACAATGATCACTACCAACGAACCTCGGCCCCCCCCCCCCCCCCAACACACTCTCTTACCACGTTGTGTACTGTAATCCAACCCATTTCGCACCTTAACCTAACCCATTTTGCACCTTAACTTAACCAAATTCGTAACGCAATTTGTACCGCAATGTAACGCAATGTGTACCGCAATGTAACGCAATGTGTACCGCAATGTAACGCAATGTGTACCGCAATGTACCGCAATGTGTACCGCAATGTACCGCAATGTGTACCGCAATGTGTAACGCAATGTGTAACGCAATGTGTACCGCAATGTGTACCGCAATGTGCAACGCAATGTGTACCGCAATGTGTAACGCAATGTGTACCGCAATGTGTAACGCAATGTGTACCGCAATGTAACGCAATCTGTACCGCAATGTAACGCAATTTGTACCGCAATGTAACGCAATTTGTACCGCAATGTAACGCAATTTGTACCGCAATGTAACGCAATTTGTACCGCAATGTAACGCAATTTGTACCGCAATGTAACGCAATTTGTACCGCAATGTAACGCAATTTGTACCGCAATGTAACGCAATTTGTACCGCAATGTAACGCAATTTGTACCGCAATGTAACGCAATTTGTACCGCAATGTAACGCAATTTCTACCTTAACCTAACCCACGTTGTGCCTTAACCTAACCCACGTTGTGCCTTAACCTAACCCACGTTGTGCCTTAACCTAACCCACGTTGTGCCTTAACCTAACCCACGTTGTGCCTTAACCTAACCCACGTTGTGCCTTAACCTAACCCACGTTGTGCCTTAACCTAACCCACGTTGTGCCTTAACCTAACCCACGTTGTGCCTTAACCTAACCCACGTTGTGCCTTAACCTAACCCACGTTGTGCCTTAACCTAACCCACGTTGTGCCTTAACCTAACCCACGTTGTGCCTTAACCTAACCCACGTTGTGCCTTAACCTAACCCACGTTGTGCCTTAACCTAACCCACGTTGTGCCTTAACCTAACCCAAGTTGTGCCTTAACCTAACCCAAGTTGTGCCTTAACCTAACCCAAGTTGTGCCTTAACCTAACCCAAGTTGTGCCTTAACCTAACCCAAGTTGTGCCTTAACCTAACCCAAGTTGTGCCTTAACCTAACCCAAGTTGTGCCTTAACCTAACCCAAGTTGTGCCTTAACCTAACCCAAGTTGTGCCTTAACCTAACCCACGTTGTGCCTTAACCTAACCCAAGTTGTGCCTTAACCTAACCCACGTTGTGCCTTAACCTAACCCACGTTGTGCCTTAACCTAACCCACGTTGTGCCTTAACCTAACCCACGTTGTGCCTTAACCTAACCCACGTTGTGCCTTAACCTAACCCACGTTGTGCCTTAACCTAACCCACGTTGTGCCTTAACCTAACCCACGTTGTGCCTTAACCTAACCCACGTTGTGCCTTAACCTAACCCACGTTGTGCCTTAACCTAACCCACGTTGTGCCTTAACCTAACCCACGTTGTGCCTTAACCTAACCCACGTTGTGCCTTAACCTAACCCACGTTGTGCCTTAACCTAACCCACGTTGTGCCTTAACCTAACCCACGTTGTGCCTTAACCTAACCCACGTTGTGCCTTAACCTAACCCACGTTGTGCCTTAACCTAACCCAAGTTGTGCCTTAACCTAACCCAAGTTGTGCCTTAACCTAACCCAAGTTGTGCCTTAACCTAACCCAAGTTGTGCCTTAACCTAACCCAAGTTGTGCCTTAACCTAACCCAAGTTGTGCCTTAACCTAACCCAAGTTGTGCCTTAACCTAACCCAAGTTGTGCCTTAACCTAACCCAAGTTGTGCCTTAACCTAACCCACGTTGTGCCTTAACCTAACCCACGTTGTGCCTTAACCTAACCCACGTTGTGCCTTAACCTAACCCACGTTGTGCCTTAACCTAACCCACGTTGTGCCTTAACCTAACCCACGTTGTGCCTTAACCTAACCCACGTTGTGCCTTAACCTAACCCACGTTGTGCCTTAACCTAACCCACGTTGTGCCTTAACCTAACCCACGTTGTGCCTTAACCTAACCCACGTTGTGCCTTAACCTAACCCACGTTGTGCCTTAACCTAACCCACGTTGTGCCTTAACCTAACCCACGTTGTGCCTTAACCTAACCCACGTTGTGCCTTAACCTAACCCAAGTTGTGCCTTAACCTAACCCACGTTGTGCCTTAACCTAACCCAAGTTGTGCCTTAACCTGCTCTGTAATTGGCATATGACACGTTACATTAATCCAGTGTTGTCTAACCACAACCCTCTGAATATAGTTCGCTACTCGCACCGCCCACCCTCTTGTGTATCGTTTCATGTTCAACACTTCGCAAGTGTTGCTTACTTTTTACATGCTCCCGCTGTACACTGTAATGTGGACGACTGCAGGATGTACATCGCCCCCACCCTCCCCCCTGCCTTCGCACGCTGGTCGTTCAGGTGCTTGCGTGTTCAATGCCCTTCGCAGCTGTTCACTGGCATTCGCATGTCGAAGCGCTCAGTCTACGTCGTGGTACGGCCTGTGTCCACTGTCCGCTGATGTCGTAAGCTTAACCCTCACATTGTACTGCACATAGGTCCGTATGTACTGCATGATACGCTGTGGCACATGTGTGACCGTACAACGACTGCGCCCAACAACAGCGAACCATACGGTCCAAATGTTGTGCACTCAGCCACGTGCCGTCTCCCCATAACAGCTACATTGCAGTGTGGTACGCCATAGAGACGTGTGGGATTAACGGACGCCCTGGATGGCGATCAGCATGAGCCGTCTGTTGATGTAGTGGCGCGTGTATTCAAACGTAGTCGTCTCTTCTCACACAGTGTGATAGCATGGTGCACCGCGTTCCACATCTGCGACATGGTACAGATGCTGGTTGACAGTCGGTCTCGTAATGGACATCGCATACGTAGGGGGCCACCTCCCACGTGTTCTCTAGTCGTGCACATTTTGTTGCGTGTATGTGGGCAGACGTAGTGTGTCGTGACACCTAACAGACAGGTATGCAATAATCGTTGCATTTGCAAACTGGGATGGACGTCTACGTTTGCTGGTGACGTTACGCAAATGAACAACTGGTAAACCCATTGTGGTGCGGTTGTTGTTGCTGGAGGTAAATCAGTAAGGGCAAATCTGTGTGTGAAGCGATACGCGGCGGTGGCTGGGTGGGACCGTCCCCGGCCGGTGAGGGGGGGCCGCCCGGCGTGCTGGCCGCGCGGTGCGTGGGCGCACGCGCTACAGCCGGCTGGTGGGGGCGCCCAGTGGCAGGCGCGCCGGCCGACGGACGCGGCAGGCGGCGCAGCTGCGCGCCGGGGCACCCTGCGCGCGGCGCCGGGCGGCCAAAGTGGGTCCTCGCGGGCCCGGTGCGAAGCGCGGTGGACATCTGCAGTGTGCTGGTCCGACTGAGGACTGTGTGCGTTGAGGATGCGCCGCCGCCCGGCACTCGGCGCCGCGACGCCGTCTGCTGCTCGGTCGCCCCAGCGGTTCTCGCTGGTGGTTTGTATCGCAGTTGTGCAGACGTGTTGGCACGTGCGCTGTGCTGGGAGAGTTCGCTTCGGCACCCACGTGGGGCCTTTGCCCTTCTGTGGCGCTGGCGTTGGAGCTGCCGGTCACCGTAGGTGGCGCGTGTTGTCTCCCGCCGGCAATGCCACGACAGCACGCTCCCGGGCCTCTGTCGGCAGCGGCAAGCTCAGTTGGGAGCACGGGTGGTCGCACCTAAAGCGTCTACTCGCCTAACTCCGGGCGATTGCGCCTCTCTCGAACCCGACCAAGTACTTAGGACGGCGCTGCGCGCCGCCGGGACCTGAGAGGGTTTCGAGGTGTATTGTGCAGGGGAGCTCAGCCTCCTCCTGTTTGCAGAATAATTGAGCGGACGCTTGCGTGTTCGCGCGGGCCCCTGGGACACACTCCCGGGCGGCCGGCTGCTCAGCTCTAGTTGACGCAGCTCCCTGGTTGATCCTGCCAGTAGTCATATGCTTGTCTCAAAGATTAAGC
>NW_026046854.1:35000-39295 GCF_023864275.1 Schistocerca cancellata
CTAACCCACGTTGTGCCTTAACCTAACCCACGTTGTGCCTTAACCTAACCCACGTTGTGCCTTAACCTAACCCACGTTGTGCCTTAACCTAACCCACGTTGTGCCTTAACCTAACCCACGTTGTGCCTTAACCTAACCCACGTTGTGCCTTAACCTAACCCACGTTGTGCCTTAACCTAACCCACGTTGTGCCTTAACCTAACCCACGTTGTGCCTTAACCTAACCCACGTTGTGCCTTAACCTAACCCAAGTTGTGCCTTAACCTAACCCAAGTTGTGCCTTAACCTAACCCAAGTTGTGCCTTAACCTAACCCAAGTTGTGCCTTAACCTAACCCAAGTTGTGCCTTAACCTAACCCAAGTTGTGCCTTAACCTAACCCAAGTTGTGCCTTAACCTAACCCAAGTTGTGCCTTAACCTAACCCAAGTTGTGCCTTAACCTAACCCAAGTTGTGCCTTAACCTAACCCACGTTGTGCCTTAACCTAACCCAAGTTGTGCCTTAACCTAACCCACGTTGTGCCTTAACCTAACCCACGTTGTGCCTTAACCTAACCCACGTTGTGCCTTAACCTAACCCACGTTGTGCCTTAACCTAACCCACGTTGTGCCTTAACCTAACCCACGTTGTGCCTTAACCTAACCCACGTTGTGCCTTAACCTAACCCACGTTGTGCCTTAACCTAACCCACGTTGTGCCTTAACCTAACCCACGTTGTGCCTTAACCTAACCCACGTTGTGCCTTAACCTAACCCACGTTGTGCCTTAACCTAACCCACGTTGTGCCTAACCTAACCCACGTTGTGCCTTAACCTAACCCACGTTGTGCCTTAACCTAACCCACGTTGTGCCTTAACCTAACCCACGTTGTGCCTTAACCTAACCCACGTTGTGCCTTAACCTAACCCACGTTGTGCCTTAACCTAACCAGTTGCCTTACCTACCAAGTTGTGCCTTAACCTAACCCAAGTTGTGCCTTAACCTAACCCAAGTTGTGCCTTAACCTAACCCAAGTTGTGCCTTAACCTAACCCAAGTTGTGCCTTAACCTAACCCAAGTTGTGCCTTAACCTAACCCAAGTTGTGCCTTAACCTAACCCAAGTTGTGCCTTAACCTAACCCAAGTTGTGCCTTAACCTAACCCACGTTGTGCCTTAACCTAACCCACGTTGTGCCTTAACCTAACCCACGTTGTGCCTTAACCTAACCCACGTTGTGCCTTAACCTAACCCACGTTGTGCCTTAACCTAACCCACGTTGTGCCTTAACCTAACCCACGTTGTGCCTTAACCTAACCACGTTGTGCCTTAACCTAACCCACGTTGTGCCTTAACCTAACCCACGTTGTGCCTTAACCTAACCCACGTTGTGCCTATACCTAACCCACGTTGTGCCTTAACCTAACCCACGTTGTGCCTTAACCTAACCCAAGTTGTGCCTTAACCTAACCCACGTTGTGCCTTAACCTAACCCAAGTTGTGCCTTAACCTGCTCTGTAATTGGCATATGACACGTTACATTAATCCAGTGTTGTCTAACCACAACCCTCTGAATATAGTTCGCTACTCGCACCGCCCACCCTCTTGTGTATCGTTTCATGTTCAACACTTCGCAAGTGTTGCTTACTTTTTACATGCTCCCGCTGTACACTGTAATGTGGACGACTGCAGGATGTACATCGCCCCCACCCTCCCCCCTGCCTTCGCACGCTGGTCGTTCAGGTGCTTGCGTGTTCAATGCCCTTCGCAGCTGTTCACTGGCATTCGCATGTCGAAGCGCTCAGTCTACGTCGTGGTACGGCCTGTGTCCACTGTCCGCTGATGTCGTAAGCTTAACCCTCACATTGTACTGCACATAGGTCCGTATGTACTGCATGATACGCTGTGGCACATGTGTGACCGTACAACGACTGCGCCCAACAACAGCGAACCATACGGTCCAAATGTTGTGCACTCAGCCACGTGCCGTCTCCCCATAACAGCTACATTGCAGTGTGGTACGCCATAGAGACGTGTGGGATTAACGGACGCCCTGGATGGCGATCAGCATGAGCCGTCTGTTGATGTAGTGGCGCGTGTATTCAAACGTAGTCGTCTCTTCTCACACAGTGTGATAGCATGGTGCACCGCGTTCCACATCTGCGACATGGTACAGATGCTGGTTGACAGTCGGTCTCGTAATGGACATCGCATACGTAGGGGGCCACCTCCCACGTGTTCTCTAGTCGTGCACATTTTGTTGCGTGTATGTGGGCAGACGTAGTGTGTCGTGACACCTAACAGACAGGTATGCAATAATCGTTGCATTTGCAAACTGGGATGGACGTCTACGTTTGCTGGTGACGTTACGCAAATGAACAACTGGTAAACCCATTGTGGTGCGGTTGTTGTTGCTGGAGGTAAATCAGTAAGGGCAAATCTGTGTGTGAAGCGATACGCGGCGGTGGCTGGGTGGGACCGTCCCCGGCCGGTGAGGGGGGGCCGCCCGGCGTGCTGGCCGCGCGGTGCGTGGGCGCACGCGCTACAGCCGGCTGGTGGGGGCGCCCAGTGGCAGGCGCGCCGGCCGACGGACGCGGCAGGCGGCGCAGCTGCGCGCCGGGGCACCCTGCGCGCGGCGCCGGGCGGCCAAAGTGGGTCCTCGCGGGCCCGGTGCGAAGCGCGGTGGACATCTGCAGTGTGCTGGTCCGACTGAGGACTGTGTGCGTTGAGGATGCGCCGCCGCCCGGCACTCGGCGCCGCGACGCCGTCTGCTGCTCGGTCGCCCCAGCGGTTCTCGCTGGTGGTTTGTATCGCAGTTGTGCAGACGTGTTGGCACGTGCGCTGTGCTGGGAGAGTTCGCTTCGGCACCCACGTGGGGCCTTTGCCCTTCTGTGGCGCTGGCGTTGGAGCTGCCGGTCACCGTAGGTGGCGCGTGTTGTCTCCCGCCGGCAATGCCACGACAGCACGCTCCCGGGCCTCTGTCGGCAGCGGCAAGCTCAGTTGGGAGCACGGGTGGTCGCACCTAAAGCGTCTACTCGCCTAACTCCGGGCGATTGCGCCTCTCTCGAACCCGACCAAGTACTTAGGACGGCGCTGCGCGCCGCCGGGACCTGAGAGGGTTTCGAGGTGTATTGTGCAGGGGAGCTCAGCCTCCTCCTGTTTGCAGAATAATTGAGCGGACGCTTGCGTGTTCGCGCGGGCCCCTGGGACACACTCCCGGGCGGCCGGCTGCTCAGCTCTAGTTGACGCAGCTCCCTGGTTGATCCTGCCAGTAGTCATATGCTTGTCTCAAAGATTAAGCCATGCATGTCTCAGTACAAGCCGCATTAAGGTGAAACCGCGAATGGCTCATTAAATCAGTTATGGTTCCTTAGATCGTACCCACGTTACTTGGATAACTGTGGTAATTCTAGAGCTAATACATGCAAACAGAGTCCCGACCAGAGATGGAAGGGACGCTTTTATTAGATCAAAACCAATCGGTCGGCTCGTCCGGTCCGTTTGCCTTGGTGACTCTGAATAACTTTGGGCTGATCGCACGGTCCTCGTACCGGCGACGCATCTTTCAAATGTCTGCCTTATCAACTGTCGATGGTAGGTTCTGCGCCTACCATGGTTGTAACGGGTAACGGGGAATCAGGGTTCGATTCCGGAGAGGGAGCCTGAGAAACGGCTACCACATCCAAGGAAGGCAGCAGGCGCGCAAATTACCCACTCCCGGCACGGGGAGGTAGTGACGAAAAATAACGATACGGGACTCATCCGAGGCCCCGTAATCGGAATGAGTACACTTTAAATCCTTTAACGAGTATCTATTGGAGGGCAAGTCTGGTGCCAGCAGCCGCGGTAATTCCAGCTCCAATAGCGTATATTAAAGTTGTTGCGGTTAAAAAGCTCGTAGTTGGATTGGTGTCCCACGCTGTTGGTTCACCGCCCGTCGGTGTTTAACTGGCATGTATCGTGGGACGTCCTGCCGGTGGGGCGAGCCGAAGGCGTGCGACCGCCTCGTGCGTGTTCGTGCGTCCCGAGGCGGACCCCGTTGAAATCCTACCAAGGTGCTCTTTATTGAGTGTCTGGGTGGGCCGGCACGTTTACTTTGAACAAATTAGAGTGCTTAAAGCAGGCAAGCCCGCCTGAATACTGTGTGCATGGAATAATGGAATAGGACCTCGGTTCTATTTTGTTGGTTTTCGGAACCCGAGGTAATGATTAATAGGGACAGGCGGGGGCATTCGTATTGCGACGTTAGAGGTGAAATTCTTGGATCGTCGCAAGACGAACAGAAGCGAAAGCATTTGCCAAGTATGTTTTCATTAAT
>NW_026046855.1:0-45558 GCF_023864275.1 Schistocerca cancellata
GCGTACAGCTCCAAATTCGATCTGTAATCATAAATTTATTCTTTTGTCGTCTCGCCTCCTCCCGCAGACGTTTCTCGCGCTTGTGCTGTCATATGGACGGCGACCCGAGCGGCAGCGAGCGGCAGTCGAGCAAAGTCGGGACAAGTCGGGACGGAAGGGGGGACAGGCGCCAATGCAAATGCACCGCGCAAATTACGCAAAAATCTGGAAGCGCGGCGTGTGTCAGGCAGGTGAGAAAGCTTCCGTCGCTCCAGCAGGACACTGCCACACCCCGCGCAGTCCCGCCGCCACCCGGCCGCGCGCAAGCCCAGCGCCGGATAACAGGAACAAGGTGCGTCGCCAGCGAGTGTCGGAGGCCACACGCACTAAACGAATGACAGGCGGTGCACCGAGCAGCTGTGTTGTGCGTCTCACCCGCGTTCGGCAGTCGCCTATGAGACGCCGAGGCGAGCGCGCACTCCGCGCCACCTTCGAGGTGGAAGGACGTGCTTTGCGTCAAATGTGCCACGGAAAGCGGCGATTGCGTGTGTTGGGAGAAGAGGCGAATGCTTCTTGTGTGGTGCGGCTACTGTATAAGGACGCCAACGGCCATACCATGTTGAATACACCGGTTCTCGTCCGATCACCGAAGTTAAGCAACATCGGGCCCGGTTAGTACTTGGATGGGTGACCGCCTGGGAACACCGGGTGCTGTTGGCTCTACCTCATTTTTTCATTTTTACGTCGCTACACCTGCCAGCCCTCTTTTCATACTAACTTTCAGGTGTTGACAAAGATGCTTCCACAAGCATTTTAAATTACTGTATCAAACGTCAGATACGAAATTACAGTAATGAACTCAGTTTGAGCAAGAATGCGCGAAGGATGTGTCCTAGAACTCCTTGAAAATAACGACACACTACGAATCGAAGGATGAGTTCTGAAATAAGTCAGGGCCTACTGTTTTGTAGCAGTGCTAAATTCCGCAAAGTAAATAAACAAAAAAAAAAAAAACAAAAAAAAAAAAAACAAAGAAATAAAATCTTCCGTTCTCGTCCGATCACCGAAGTGAAGCAACAACGTTAGTAGTACTCGGAAGGGTGAGCGCCTGGGAACTCTGGCTGCCTTCATTTTTCGCTTTTTAGTCGCTACTCCTGCCAGCCCTCTTCCCATACCACCTTTCTGTTGTGACAAAGAGACTTCCTTAAGCATTTGAAACGGCCGTAAGGTACGAAACTGCAGTAATTAACTCAGTTTGAAGGAGAATGTGCCAACCAAGTTTGCCAGGAAGTCTTTGAAAACGACAAAACAGTACGAATCGGGCGGTATGCTCCGAAATACGTTAGCGCCTGCCTATCGTTCTGCAGCGGCGTACAGCTCCAAATTCGATCTGTAATCATAAATTTATTCTTTTGTCGTCTCGCCTCCTCCCGCAGACGTTTCTCGCGCTTGTGCTGTCATATGGACGGCGACCCGAGCGGCAGCGAGCGGCAGTCGAGCAAAGTCGGGACAAGTCGGGACGGAAGGGGGGACAGGCGCCAATGCAAATGCACCGCGCAAATTACGCAAAAATCTGGAAGCGCGGCGTGTGTCAGGCAGGTGAGAAAGCTTCCGTCGCTCCAGCAGGACACTGCCACACCCCGCGCAGTCCCGCCGCCACCCGGCCGCGCGCAAGCCCAGCGCCGGATAACAGGAACAAGGTGCGTCGCCAGCGAGTGTCGGAGGCCACACGCACTAAACGAATGACAGGCGGTGCACCGAGCAGCTGTGTTGTGCGTCTCACCCGCGTTCGGCAGTCGCCTATGAGACGCCGAGGCGAGCGCGCACTCCGCGCCACCTTCGAGGTGGAAGGACGTGCTTTGCGTCAAATGTGCCACGGAAAGCGGCGATTTTTTCATTTTTACGTCGCTACACCTGCCAGCCCTCTTTTCATACTAACTTTCAGGTGTTGACAAAGATGCTTCCACAAGCATTTTAAATTACTGTATCAAACGTCAGATACGAAATTACAGTAATGAACTCAGTTTGAGCAAGAATGCGCGAAGGATGTGTCCTAGAACTCCTTGAAAATAACGACACACTACGAATCGAAGGATGAGTTCTGAAATAAGTCAGGGCCTACTGTTTTGTAGCAGTGCTAAATTCCGCAAAGTAAATAAACAAAAAAAAAAAAAAAACAAAAAAAAAAAAAAAACAAAGAAATAAAATCTTCCGTTCTCGTCCGATCACCGAAGTGAAGCAACAACGTTAGTAGTACTCGGAAGGGTGAGCGCCTGGGAACTCTGGCTGCCTTCATTTTTCGCTTTTTAGTCGCTACTCCTGCCAGCCCTCTTCCCATACCACCTTTCTGTTGTGACAAAGAGACTTCCTTAAGCATTTGAAACGGCCGTAAGGTACGAAACTGCAGTAATTAACTCAGTTTGAAGGAGAATGTGCCAACCAAGTTTGCCAGGAAGTCTTTGAAAACGACAAAACAGTACGAATCGGGCGGTATGCTCCGAAATACGTTAGCGCCTGCCTATCGTTCTGCAGCGGCGTACAGCTCCAAATTCGATCTGTAATCATAAATTTATTCTTTTGTCGTCTCGCCTCCTCCCGCAGACGTTTCTCGCGCTTGTGCTGTCATATGGACGGCGACCCGAGCGGCAGCGAGCGGCAGTCGAGCAAAGTCGGGACAAGTCGGGACGGAAGGGGGGACAGGCGCCAATGCAAATGCACCGCGCAAATTACGCAAAAATCTGGAAGCGCGGCGTGTGTCAGGCAGGTGAGAAAGCTTCCGTCGCTCCAGCAGGACACTGCCACACCCCGCGCAGTCCCGCCGCCACCCGGCCGCGCGCAAGCCCAGCGCCGGATAACAGGAACAAGGTGCGTCGCCAGCGAGTGTCGGAGGCCACACGCACTAAACGAATGACAGGCGGTGCACCGAGCAGCTGTGTTGTGCGTCTCACCCGCGTTCGGCAGTCGCCTATGAGACGCCGAGGCGAGCGCGCACTCCGCGCCACCTTCGAGGTGGAAGGACGTGCTTTGCGTCAAATGTGCCACGGAAAGCGGCGATTTTTTCATTTTTACGTCGCTACACCTGCCAGCCCTCTTTTCATACTAACTTTCAGGTGTTGACAAAGATGCTTCCACAAGCATTTTAAATTACTGTATCAAACGTCAGATACGAAATTACAGTAATGAACTCAGTTTGAGCAAGAATGCGCGAAGGATGTGTCCTAGAACTCCTTGAAAATAACGACACACTACGAATCGAAGGATGAGTTCTGAAATAAGTCAGGGCCTACTGTTTTGTAGCAGTGCTAAATTCCGCAAAGTAAATAAACAAAAAAAAAAAAAAACAAAAAAAAAAAAAAAAACAAAGAAATAAAATCTTCCGTTCTCGTCCGATCACCGAAGTGAAGCAACAACGTTAGTAGTACTCGGAAGGGTGAGCGCCTGGGAACTCTGGCTGCCTTCATTTTTCGCTTTTTAGTCGCTACTCCTGCCAGCCCTCTTCCCATACCACCTTTCTGTTGTGACAAAGAGACTTCCTTAAGCATTTGAAACGGCCGTAAGGTACGAAACTGCAGTAATTAACTCAGTTTGAAGGAGAATGTGCCAACCAAGTTTGCCAGGAAGTCTTTGAAAACGACAAAACAGTACGAATCGGGCGGTATGCTCCGAAATACGTTAGCGCCTGCCTATCGTTCTGCAGCGGCGTACAGCTCCAAATTCGATCTGTAATCATAAATTTATTCTTTTGTCGTCTCGCCTCCTCCCGCAGACGTTTCTCGCGCTTGTGCTGTCATATGGACGGCGACCCGAGCGGCAGCGAGCGGCAGTCGAGCAAAGTCGGGACAAGTCGGGACGGAAGGGGGGACAGGCGCCAATGCAAATGCACCGCGCAAATTACGCAAAAATCTGGAAGCGCGGCGTGTGTCAGGCAGGTGAGAAAGCTTCCGTCGCTCCAGCAGGACACTGCCACACCCCGCGCAGTCCCGCCGCCACCCGGCCGCGCGCAAGCCCAGCGCCGGATAACAGGAACAAGGTGCGTCGCCAGCGAGTGTCGGAGGCCACACGCACTAAACGAATGACAGGCGGTGCACCGAGCAGCTGTGTTGTGCGTCTCACCCGCGTTCGGCAGTCGCCTATGAGACGCCGAGGCGAGCGCGCACTCCGCGCCACCTTCGAGGTGGAAGGACGTGCTTTGCGTCAAATGTGCCACGGAAAGCGGCGATTGCGTGTGTTGGGAGAAGAGGCGAATGCTTCTTGTGTGGTGCGGCTACTGTATAAGGACGCCAACGGCCATACCATGTTGAATACACCGGTTCTCGTCCGATCACCGAAGTTAAGCAACATCGGGCCCGGTTAGTACTTGGATGGGTGACCGCCTGGGAACACCGGGTGCTGTTGGCTCTACCTCATTTTTTCATTTTTACGTCGCTACACCTGCCAGCCCTCTTTTCATACTAACTTTCAGGTGTTGACAAAGATGCTTCCACAAGCATTTTAAATTACTGTATCAAACGTCAGATACGAAATTACAGTAATGAACTCAGTTTGAGCAAGAATGCGCGAAGGATGTGTCCTAGAACTCCTTGAAAATAACGACACACTACGAATCGAAGGATGAGTTCTGAAATAAGTCAGGGCCTACTGTTTTGTAGCAGTGCTAAATTCCGCAAAGTAAATAAACAAAAAAAAAAAAACAAAAAAAAAAAAAAACAAAGAAATAAAATCTTCCGTTCTCGTCCGATCACCGAAGTGAAGCAACAACGTTAGTAGTACTCGGAAGGGTGAGCGCCTGGGAACTCTGGCTGCCTTCATTTTTCGCTTTTTAGTCGCTACTCCTGCCAGCCCTCTTCCCATACCACCTTTCTGTTGTGACAAAGAGACTTCCTTAAGCATTTGAAACGGCCGTAAGGTACGAAACTGCAGTAATTAACTCAGTTTGAAGGAGAATGTGCCAACCAAGTTTGCCAGGAAGTCTTTGAAAACGACAAAACAGTACGAATCGGGCGGTATGCTCCGAAATACGTTAGCGCCTGCCTATCGTTCTGCAGCGGCGTACAGCTCCAAATTCGATCTGTAATCATAAATTTATTCTTTTGTCGTCTCGCCTCCTCCCGCAGACGTTTCTCGCGCTTGTGCTGTCATATGGACGGCGACCCGAGCGGCAGCGAGCGGCAGTCGAGCAAAGTCGGGACAAGTCGGGACGGAAGGGGGGACAGGCGCCAATGCAAATGCACCGCGCAAATTACGCAAAAATCTGGAAGCGCGGCGTGTGTCAGGCAGGTGAGAAAGCTTCCGTCGCTCCAGCAGGACACTGCCACACCCCGCGCAGTCCCGCCGCCACCCGGCCGCGCGCAAGCCCAGCGCCGGATAACAGGAACAAGGTGCGTCGCCAGCGAGTGTCGGAGGCCACACGCACTAAACGAATGACAGGCGGTGCACCGAGCAGCTGTGTTGTGCGTCTCACCCGCGTTCGGCAGTCGCCTATGAGACGCCGAGGCGAGCGCGCACTCCGCGCCACCTTCGAGGTGGAAGGACGTGCTTTGCGTCAAATGTGCCACGGAAAGCGGCGATTTTTTCATTTTTACGTCGCTACACCTGCCAGCCCTCTTTTCATACTAACTTTCAGGTGTTGACAAAGATGCTTCCACAAGCATTTTAAATTACTGTATCAAACGTCAGATACGAAATTACAGTAATGAACTCAGTTTGAGCAAGAATGCGCGAAGGATGTGTCCTAGAACTCCTTGAAAATAACGACACACTACGAATCGAAGGATGAGTTCTGAAATAAGTCAGGGCCTACTGTTTTGTAGCAGTGCTAAATTCCGCAAAGTAAATAAACAAAAAAAAAAAAAAACAAAAAAAAAAAAAAAAACAAAGAAATAAAATCTTCCGTTCTCGTCCGATCACCGAAGTGAAGCAACAACGTTAGTAGTACTCGGAAGGGTGAGCGCCTGGGAACTCTGGCTGCCTTCATTTTTCGCTTTTTAGTCGCTACTCCTGCCAGCCCTCTTCCCATACCACCTTTCTGTTGTGACAAAGAGACTTCCTTAAGCATTTGAAACGGCCGTAAGGTACGAAACTGCAGTAATTAACTCAGTTTGAAGGAGAATGTGCCAACCAAGTTTGCCAGGAAGTCTTTGAAAACGACAAAACAGTACGAATCGGGCGGTATGCTCCGAAATACGTTAGCGCCTGCCTATCGTTCTGCAGCGGCGTACAGCTCCAAATTCGATCTGTAATCATAAATTTATTCTTTTGTCGTCTCGCCTCCTCCCGCAGACGTTTCTCGCGCTTGTGCTGTCATATGGACGGCGACCCGAGCGGCAGCGAGCGGCAGTCGAGCAAAGTCGGGACAAGTCGGGACGGAAGGGGGGACAGGCGCCAATGCAAATGCACCGCGCAAATTACGCAAAAATCTGGAAGCGCGGCGTGTGTCAGGCAGGTGAGAAAGCTTCCGTCGCTCCAGCAGGACACTGCCACACCCCGCGCAGTCCCGCCGCCACCCGGCCGCGCGCAAGCCCAGCGCCGGATAACAGGAACAAGGTGCGTCGCCAGCGAGTGTCGGAGGCCACACGCACTAAACGAATGACAGGCGGTGCACCGAGCAGCTGTGTTGTGCGTCTCACCCGCGTTCGGCAGTCGCCTATGAGACGCCGAGGCGAGCGCGCACTCCGCGCCACCTTCGAGGTGGAAGGACGTGCTTTGCGTCAAATGTGCCACGGAAAGCGGCGATTTTTTCATTTTTACGTCGCTACACCTGCCAGCCCTCTTTTCATACTAACTTTCAGGTGTTGACAAAGATGCTTCCACAAGCATTTTAAATTACTGTATCAAACGTCAGATACGAAATTACAGTAATGAACTCAGTTTGAGCAAGAATGCGCGAAGGATGTGTCCTAGAACTCCTTGAAAATAACGACACACTACGAATCGAAGGATGAGTTCTGAAATAAGTCAGGGCCTACTGTTTTGTAGCAGTGCTAAATTCCGCAAAGTAAATAAACAAAAAAAAAAAAAAACAAAAAAAAAAAAAAAAACAAAGAAATAAAATCTTCCGTTCTCGTCCGATCACCGAAGTGAAGCAACAACGTTAGTAGTACTCGGAAGGGTGAGCGCCTGGGAACTCTGGCTGCCTTCATTTTTCGCTTTTTAGTCGCTACTCCTGCCAGCCCTCTTCCCATACCACCTTTCTGTTGTGACAAAGAGACTTCCTTAAGCATTTGAAACGGCCGTAAGGTACGAAACTGCAGTAATTAACTCAGTTTGAAGGAGAATGTGCCAACCAAGTTTGCCAGGAAGTCTTTGAAAACGACAAAACAGTACGAATCGGGCGGTATGCTCCGAAATACGTTAGCGCCTGCCTATCGTTCTGCAGCGGCGTACAGCTCCAAATTCGATCTGTAATCATAAATTTATTCTTTTGTCGTCTCGCCTCCTCCCGCAGACGTTTCTCGCGCTTGTGCTGTCATATGGACGGCGACCCGAGCGGCAGCGAGCGGCAGTCGAGCAAAGTCGGGACAAGTCGGGACGGAAGGGGGGACAGGCGCCAATGCAAATGCACCGCGCAAATTACGCAAAAATCTGGAAGCGCGGCGTGTGTCAGGCAGGTGAGAAAGCTTCCGTCGCTCCAGCAGGACACTGCCACACCCCGCGCAGTCCCGCCGCCACCCGGCCGCGCGCAAGCCCAGCGCCGGATAACAGGAACAAGGTGCGTCGCCAGCGAGTGTCGGAGGCCACACGCACTAAACGAATGACAGGCGGTGCACCGAGCAGCTGTGTTGTGCGTCTCACCCGCGTTCGGCAGTCGCCTATGAGACGCCGAGGCGAGCGCGCACTCCGCGCCACCTTCGAGGTGGAAGGACGTGCTTTGCGTCAAATGTGCCACGGAAAGCGGCGATTTTTTCATTTTTACGTCGCTACACCTGCCAGCCCTCTTTTCATACTAACTTTCAGGTGTTGACAAAGATGCTTCCACAAGCATTTTAAATTACTGTATCAAACGTCAGATACGAAATTACAGTAATGAACTCAGTTTGAGCAAGAATGCGCGAAGGATGTGTCCTAGAACTCCTTGAAAATAACGACACACTACGAATCGAAGGATGAGTTCTGAAATAAGTCAGGGCCTACTGTTTTGTAGCAGTGCTAAATTCCGCAAAGTAAATAAACAAAAAAAAAAAAAAACAAAAAAAAAAAAAAAAACAAAGAAATAAAATCTTCCGTTCTCGTCCGATCACCGAAGTGAAGCAACAACGTTAGTAGTACTCGGAAGGGTGAGCGCCTGGGAACTCTGGCTGCCTTCATTTTTCGCTTTTTAGTCGCTACTCCTGCCAGCCCTCTTCCCATACCACCTTTCTGTTGTGACAAAGAGACTTCCTTAAGCATTTGAAACGGCCGTAAGGTACGAAACTGCAGTAATTAACTCAGTTTGAAGGAGAATGTGCCAACCAAGTTTGCCAGGAAGTCTTTGAAAACGACAAAACAGTACGAATCGGGCGGTATGCTCCGAAATACGTTAGCGCCTGCCTATCGTTCTGCAGCGGCGTACAGCTCCAAATTCGATCTGTAATCATAAATTTATTCTTTTGTCGTCTCGCCTCCTCCCGCAGACGTTTCTCGCGCTTGTGCTGTCATATGGACGGCGACCCGAGCGGCAGCGAGCGGCAGTCGAGCAAAGTCGGGACAAGTCGGGACGGAAGGGGGGACAGGCGCCAATGCAAATGCACCGCGCAAATTACGCAAAAATCTGGAAGCGCGGCGTGTGTCAGGCAGGTGAGAAAGCTTCCGTCGCTCCAGCAGGACACTGCCACACCCCGCGCAGTCCCGCCGCCACCCGGCCGCGCGCAAGCCCAGCGCCGGATAACAGGAACAAGGTGCGTCGCCAGCGAGTGTCGGAGGCCACACGCACTAAACGAATGACAGGCGGTGCACCGAGCAGCTGTGTTGTGCGTCTCACCCGCGTTCGGCAGTCGCCTATGAGACGCCGAGGCGAGCGCGCACTCCGCGCCACCTTCGAGGTGGAAGGACGTGCTTTGCGTCAAATGTGCCACGGAAAGCGGCGATTTTTTCATTTTTACGTCGCTACACCTGCCAGCCCTCTTTTCATACTAACTTTCAGGTGTTGACAAAGATGCTTCCACAAGCATTTTAAATTACTGTATCAAACGTCAGATACGAAATTACAGTAATGAACTCAGTTTGAGCAAGAATGCGCGAAGGATGTGTCCTAGAACTCCTTGAAAATAACGACACACTACGAATCGAAGGATGAGTTCTGAAATAAGTCAGGGCCTACTGTTTTGTAGCAGTGCTAAATTCCGCAAAGTAAATAAACAAAAAAAAAAAAAAACAAAAAAAAAAAAAAAAACAAAGAAATAAAATCTTCCGTTCTCGTCCGATCACCGAAGTGAAGCAACAACGTTAGTAGTACTCGGAAGGGTGAGCGCCTGGGAACTCTGGCTGCCTTCATTTTTCGCTTTTTAGTCGCTACTCCTGCCAGCCCTCTTCCCATACCACCTTTCTGTTGTGACAAAGAGACTTCCTTAAGCATTTGAAACGGCCGTAAGGTACGAAACTGCAGTAATTAACTCAGTTTGAAGGAGAATGTGCCAACCAAGTTTGCCAGGAAGTCTTTGAAAACGACAAAACAGTACGAATCGGGCGGTATGCTCCGAAATACGTTAGCGCCTGCCTATCGTTCTGCAGCGGCGTACAGCTCCAAATTCGATCTGTAATCATAAATTTATTCTTTTGTCGTCTCGCCTCCTCCCGCAGACGTTTCTCGCGCTTGTGCTGTCATATGGACGGCGACCCGAGCGGCAGCGAGCGGCAGTCGAGCAAAGTCGGGACAAGTCGGGACGGAAGGGGGGACAGGCGCCAATGCAAATGCACCGCGCAAATTACGCAAAAATCTGGAAGCGCGGCGTGTGTCAGGCAGGTGAGAAAGCTTCCGTCGCTCCAGCAGGACACTGCCACACCCCGCGCAGTCCCGCCGCCACCCGGCCGCGCGCAAGCCCAGCGCCGGATAACAGGAACAAGGTGCGTCGCCAGCGAGTGTCGGAGGCCACACGCACTAAACGAATGACAGGCGGTGCACCGAGCAGCTGTGTTGTGCGTCTCACCCGCGTTCGGCAGTCGCCTATGAGACGCCGAGGCGAGCGCGCACTCCGCGCCACCTTCGAGGTGGAAGGACGTGCTTTGCGTCAAATGTGCCACGGAAAGCGGCGATTTTTTCATTTTTACGTCGCTACACCTGCCAGCCCTCTTTTCATACTAACTTTCAGGTGTTGACAAAGATGCTTCCACAAGCATTTTAAATTACTGTATCAAACGTCAGATACGAAATTACAGTAATGAACTCAGTTTGAGCAAGAATGCGCGAAGGATGTGTCCTAGAACTCCTTGAAAATAACGACACACTACGAATCGAAGGATGAGTTCTGAAATAAGTCAGGGCCTACTGTTTTGTAGCAGTGCTAAATTCCGCAAAGTAAATAAACAAAAAAAAAAAAAAAACAAAAAAAAAAAAAAAAACAAAGAAATAAAATCTTCCGTTCTCGTCCGATCACCGAAGTGAAGCAACAACGTTAGTAGTACTCGGAAGGGTGAGCGCCTGGGAACTCTGGCTGCCTTCATTTTTCGCTTTTTAGTCGCTACTCCTGCCAGCCCTCTTCCCATACCACCTTTCTGTTGTGACAAAGAGACTTCCTTAAGCATTTGAAACGGCCGTAAGGTACGAAACTGCAGTAATTAACTCAGTTTGAAGGAGAATGTGCCAACCAAGTTTGCCAGGAAGTCTTTGAAAACGACAAAACAGTACGAATCGGGCGGTATGCTCCGAAATACGTTAGCGCCTGCCTATCGTTCTGCAGCGGCGTACAGCTCCAAATTCGATCTGTAATCATAAATTTATTCTTTTGTCGTCTCGCCTCCTCCCGCAGACGTTTCTCGCGCTTGTGCTGTCATATGGACGGCGACCCGAGCGGCAGCGAGCGGCAGTCGAGCAAAGTCGGGACAAGTCGGGACGGAAGGGGGGACAGGCGCCAATGCAAATGCACCGCGCAAATTACGCAAAAATCTGGAAGCGCGGCGTGTGTCAGGCAGGTGAGAAAGCTTCCGTCGCTCCAGCAGGACACTGCCACACCCCGCGCAGTCCCGCCGCCACCCGGCCGCGCGCAAGCCCAGCGCCGGATAACAGGAACAAGGTGCGTCGCCAGCGAGTGTCGGAGGCCACACGCACTAAACGAATGACAGGCGGTGCACCGAGCAGCTGTGTTGTGCGTCTCACCCGCGTTCGGCAGTCGCCTATGAGACGCCGAGGCGAGCGCGCACTCCGCGCCACCTTCGAGGTGGAAGGACGTGCTTTGCGTCAAATGTGCCACGGAAAGCGGCGATTTTTTCATTTTTACGTCGCTACACCTGCCAGCCCTCTTTTCATACTAACTTTCAGGTGTTGACAAAGATGCTTCCACAAGCATTTTAAATTACTGTATCAAACGTCAGATACGAAATTACAGTAATGAACTCAGTTTGAGCAAGAATGCGCGAAGGATGTGTCCTAGAACTCCTTGAAAATAACGACACACTACGAATCGAAGGATGAGTTCTGAAATAAGTCAGGGCCTACTGTTTTGTAGCAGTGCTAAATTCCGCAAAGTAAATAAACAAAAAAAAAAAAAAACAAAAAAAAAAAAAAAAACAAAGAAATAAAATCTTCCGTTCTCGTCCGATCACCGAAGTGAAGCAACAACGTTAGTAGTACTCGGAAGGGTGAGCGCCTGGGAACTCTGGCTGCCTTCATTTTTCGCTTTTTAGTCGCTACTCCTGCCAGCCCTCTTCCCATACCACCTTTCTGTTGTGACAAAGAGACTTCCTTAAGCATTTGAAACGGCCGTAAGGTACGAAACTGCAGTAATTAACTCAGTTTGAAGGAGAATGTGCCAACCAAGTTTGCCAGGAAGTCTTTGAAAACGACAAAACAGTACGAATCGGGCGGTATGCTCCGAAATACGTTAGCGCCTGCCTATCGTTCTGCAGCGGCGTACAGCTCCAAATTCGATCTGTAATCATAAATTTATTCTTTTGTCGTCTCGCCTCCTCCCGCAGACGTTTCTCGCGCTTGTGCTGTCATATGGACGGCGACCCGAGCGGCAGCGAGCGGCAGTCGAGCAAAGTCGGGACAAGTCGGGACGGAAGGGGGGACAGGCGCCAATGCAAATGCACCGCGCAAATTACGCAAAAATCTGGAAGCGCGGCGTGTGTCAGGCAGGTGAGAAAGCTTCCGTCGCTCCAGCAGGACACTGCCACACCCCGCGCAGTCCCGCCGCCACCCGGCCGCGCGCAAGCCCAGCGCCGGATAACAGGAACAAGGTGCGTCGCCAGCGAGTGTCGGAGGCCACACGCACTAAACGAATGACAGGCGGTGCACCGAGCAGCTGTGTTGTGCGTCTCACCCGCGTTCGGCAGTCGCCTATGAGACGCCGAGGCGAGCGCGCACTCCGCGCCACCTTCGAGGTGGAAGGACGTGCTTTGCGTCAAATGTGCCACGGAAAGCGGCGATTTTTTCATTTTTACGTCGCTACACCTGCCAGCCCTCTTTTCATACTAACTTTCAGGTGTTGACAAAGATGCTTCCACAAGCATTTTAAATTACTGTATCAAACGTCAGATACGAAATTACAGTAATGAACTCAGTTTGAGCAAGAATGCGCGAAGGATGTGTCCTAGAACTCCTTGAAAATAACGACACACTACGAATCGAAGGATGAGTTCTGAAATAAGTCAGGGCCTACTGTTTTGTAGCAGTGCTAAATTCCGCAAAGTAAATAAACAAAAAAAAAAAAAAAACAAAAAAAAAAAAAAAAACAAAGAAATAAAATCTTCCGTTCTCGTCCGATCACCGAAGTGAAGCAACAACGTTAGTAGTACTCGGAAGGGTGAGCGCCTGGGAACTCTGGCTGCCTTCATTTTTCGCTTTTTAGTCGCTACTCCTGCCAGCCCTCTTCCCATACCACCTTTCTGTTGTGACAAAGAGACTTCCTTAAGCATTTGAAACGGCCGTAAGGTACGAAACTGCAGTAATTAACTCAGTTTGAAGGAGAATGTGCCAACCAAGTTTGCCAGGAAGTCTTTGAAAACGACAAAACAGTACGAATCGGGCGGTATGCTCCGAAATACGTTAGCGCCTGCCTATCGTTCTGCAGCGGCGTACAGCTCCAAATTCGATCTGTAATCATAAATTTATTCTTTTGTCGTCTCGCCTCCTCCCGCAGACGTTTCTCGCGCTTGTGCTGTCATATGGACGGCGACCCGAGCGGCAGCGAGCGGCAGTCGAGCAAAGTCGGGACAAGTCGGGACGGAAGGGGGGACAGGCGCCAATGCAAATGCACCGCGCAAATTACGCAAAAATCTGGAAGCGCGGCGTGTGTCAGGCAGGTGAGAAAGCTTCCGTCGCTCCAGCAGGACACTGCCACACCCCGCGCAGTCCCGCCGCCACCCGGCCGCGCGCAAGCCCAGCGCCGGATAACAGGAACAAGGTGCGTCGCCAGCGAGTGTCGGAGGCCACACGCACTAAACGAATGACAGGCGGTGCACCGAGCAGCTGTGTTGTGCGTCTCACCCGCGTTCGGCAGTCGCCTATGAGACGCCGAGGCGAGCGCGCACTCCGCGCCACCTTCGAGGTGGAAGGACGTGCTTTGCGTCAAATGTGCCACGGAAAGCGGCGATTTTTTCATTTTTACGTCGCTACACCTGCCAGCCCTCTTTTCATACTAACTTTCAGGTGTTGACAAAGATGCTTCCACAAGCATTTTAAATTACTGTATCAAACGTCAGATACGAAATTACAGTAATGAACTCAGTTTGAGCAAGAATGCGCGAAGGATGTGTCCTAGAACTCCTTGAAAATAACGACACACTACGAATCGAAGGATGAGTTCTGAAATAAGTCAGGGCCTACTGTTTTGTAGCAGTGCTAAATTCCGCAAAGTAAATAAACAAAAAAAAAAAAAAACAAAAAAAAAAAAAAAAACAAAGAAATAAAATCTTCCGTTCTCGTCCGATCACCGAAGTGAAGCAACAACGTTAGTAGTACTCGGAAGGGTGAGCGCCTGGGAACTCTGGCTGCCTTCATTTTTCGCTTTTTAGTCGCTACTCCTGCCAGCCCTCTTCCCATACCACCTTTCTGTTGTGACAAAGAGACTTCCTTAAGCATTTGAAACGGCCGTAAGGTACGAAACTGCAGTAATTAACTCAGTTTGAAGGAGAATGTGCCAACCAAGTTTGCCAGGAAGTCTTTGAAAACGACAAAACAGTACGAATCGGGCGGTATGCTCCGAAATACGTTAGCGCCTGCCTATCGTTCTGCAGCGGCGTACAGCTCCAAATTCGATCTGTAATCATAAATTTATTCTTTTGTCGTCTCGCCTCCTCCCGCAGACGTTTCTCGCGCTTGTGCTGTCATATGGACGGCGACCCGAGCGGCAGCGAGCGGCAGTCGAGCAAAGTCGGGACAAGTCGGGACGGAAGGGGGGACAGGCGCCAATGCAAATGCACCGCGCAAATTACGCAAAAATCTGGAAGCGCGGCGTGTGTCAGGCAGGTGAGAAAGCTTCCGTCGCTCCAGCAGGACACTGCCACACCCCGCGCAGTCCCGCCGCCACCCGGCCGCGCGCAAGCCCAGCGCCGGATAACAGGAACAAGGTGCGTCGCCAGCGAGTGTCGGAGGCCACACGCACTAAACGAATGACAGGCGGTGCACCGAGCAGCTGTGTTGTGCGTCTCACCCGCGTTCGGCAGTCGCCTATGAGACGCCGAGGCGAGCGCGCACTCCGCGCCACCTTCGAGGTGGAAGGACGTGCTTTGCGTCAAATGTGCCACGGAAAGCGGCGATTGCGTGTGTTGGGAGAAGAGGCGAATGCTTCTTGTGTGGTGCGGCTACTGTATAAGGACGCCAACGGCCATACCATGTTGAATACACCGGTTCTCGTCCGATCACCGAAGTTAAGCAATCGGCAGCCGTGTGTACTACGTCTGTGTCCAGAGATGCTGTTTCAATTACGACTGTCAGTTATCTTGCTCTGCCGCCCTGTGATAGCTCGTCAGTGCACGGCTAGCGGCCGCTCTGTTGGCATCGCCGCGTTGCGTTCCGCTGTCGAGTTTCTCTTTTTCGCGCGTTTTTCGCGTAGTTGTTAAGTAACAGTTTGAAAATGGAAAACGTAAATAGATCGAACACATTGAACGTTATTTTCGACAAAGAAGCTGTACGCCCTACGGCATACGAAGCTCACGACTGGATTATTGACGAACTCGGCCTTACCGATACCGAAACGTACGGAGTCCAGTGGGACTTTATTACCGGAACCCTGTTTATGAAATTCAATGATGCGGAAATGTGCGAAAAGATCGTAAATGAAAACGGTGGAAAACGCAAGTTTAAATACCGTGACGGAAGCGTTTGCGACGTGACCGTGTGCCACGCGGGTTACGGTATTCGTCAAGTGCGCATTTTCAATCTCCCTTTTGAAATACCTACGCAAATGATCGCTCGTGGTCTCATGCCGTATGGGAATGTGCTTTCAGTGACGAATGAAAAATGGGGTAGTGGTTTCCGCCTACAAGTATACAACGGAGTAAGAAGTGTGCTTATTGAACTGAAACAGCACATCCCGTCCTTTCTAGTCATAGGCGGCTACAGGGCCTTTATATCGTACAATGGACAGCCACAGACGTGCTCGTACTGCAATGCAACCGACCACTTTCGACAAAATTGTCCGAACAGACGTCGGCCTGTGCAGCTCCCGCTCGGCGGTGATAGCGCACAAGCGCAGAAAAACTCGTATGCGTCTGTAGCGTTGGGTGTTGCTCCGATTCGGCCCTCGTCACTCCCTGTGACAGAGGCTGTGTGCGAATCGTCTGCGACCCCAGCCAACACGGACATTGTCATGGACGTAACAGAAATTGATGAAAAAGCCGCCATTCCAGAAAATTCTCTCGGCAATAATGCCACAAACGTCACGGTTGTGGCTGACGTTCACCCCGAGCCGCCAAACAGTGACGATACTGCATCAGATATTTTTCCGAGCAACACGCAAAATTCAGAGCGTGGGCGCAGCCCTGCTGCTGTCCCCTCAGAAATGCGTGTTTCACGTAAAGACCCCAGTCCATCCCCGAGTAGGAGGTCGGTGAGCCATTCACCGAATAAATCTTCGAAAAGGAAACATCGACGCGGCCGTGGAAACGGAAATTCAGATGCAACTTCTAAATCAGATCAACAATGCCCCGTGACAGTCGTCCCTGTTGCGTCGCCTGAAACAGAAGCAGAACGCCGGCGCGAGGCAACTGTTCGACATCTAAGGGAATTTCTAAATAAGAAAGAGAAAGAAATCAGCGTACAACCGCTCGTAACTGAGGCTCTATTACCAGCGCCAATTAAAAGAAAGGCAGAGGAAATGCACGAGTGTCGTGCTCGGCACACAGCCCACGTCCCGACGGGCGACATTCGTGCCGTCCATGCCATGCAAATCGATTCGCCACATATGCACGTACCGATGGAAACCAACAATGATCCCTCCCGCTCAGATCAACAACGCAATACTGTTTGGTCCGACGACGTTTAAGTACAAACTCGGTTGAAAATCTGTTTGCAATAGTCGTCACATAACAAAACTAACCATTCGCAGATTGAAATTATCTCCATTTATACCCTGTCTCCCTTAGTTCATGTTACTCTTTTTCTTTCTCCACTTCCAATGCCTGTCTGTCATACGCAAATAAAAGATTTATCTATTCTTACCTTAAATATAAACGGGATTTCTGCAGCTCACAAAATTCTGTCCCTAGTGGACTTTGTACATTACAGTAGTTTTGACGTAATTTTCCTTCAGGAAGTTACCGCAAACATCCTCCATAACATAAATGGATATGATGTTATTTATAATGTTAACAATAACATGAAATGCGGTACCGCGATTTTATACAAAAATTCCCTACAGCCAGACAATGTCCAAACGTTGCCGAGCGGACGCGCAATTGCGTGCAATATACAAGGCATGAGATTTATTAATATTTACGCCCCCTCAGGCACAGATAATAGACGAATGCGTGCAGCATTTTTCAGCCACGAAATAATTCCCTTGTTTGATACCACACGTCCAATAATTCTCGGTGGCGATTTTAACTGTGTAACAGACGCATCCGACCAGCACCCTACGGCCACTATGTGTCCTGAATTAGTGAAACTATTGACCGCCAAAGATCTGCGAGATACGTGGCGCCTCCTTAACCCACACACAACGCAGTATACGCACATATACAATAGTGGAGCAAGCAGAATAGACCGCATATACGTCTCTCAACAGATTGCAAACAACCTGAATAGTGTAGACATCATCCCTGTCGCGTTTAGCGACCATTGTGGCTATGTTGCTGCCATCCACCTACAGCGTACAAATGAAACACCTACTCCCAGGTTGTGGAAGCTTAATACGAAACATCTTGCCGCGACAGACTTCCGCTCGAAAATGCAATCTGTATGGCAGCATTGCCTGCAGAAAGAGAAAAACTACAGCTCAGCACTAGAGTGGTGGACATTCTACGCAAAGCCGCAAATTAGGATGATTGCTCAATGTTACAGCCAGGAGGTATCCTTCTGGACGCATCGCACAACAGAATTTTACCAACAATGCCTCAAAGACGCGTTAAACGCCCCCGTCGGACCAAATGAAAATCTCCGCCTTCGCTTAAACCGTATTAAAGCAAAGATTCTCCGTATACATAACGAAAAGGCAAAAGGAATTTTGGTCCGAAGTCGCGCCTTGTGCGCTTTGGACGACGAAGAACCGTCGTCCTATCATCTCGCGCGTGAAAAAACACGGGCAAGACGCAAACACGTAGAATCGATAACGACTGCGTCAGGCGAGCGCCTTACGCGGAAAACAGACATTCTCCAACATATTACAGCCCACTACACGGACTTATTTCGAGACGTTGCGACAGACGACGTGGCGCTAAATTATTTATTATGCGACCTGCAGACTGAGATTTCGGACGCGGAAAGAGAACAGTTGATAGCAGAGATGACAGTACAGAACACAAAACCTATTGTACAGTCGTGCTCTAAAGGAAAGTCGCCGGGACCTGATGGCCTGCCAACTGAATTCTATCAGGTCTACTGGGATATCTTTGGGCAAAAACTTACCGACATAGTAAATGAAGTAATTCGTGGCACGGAAATTCCCGCAAAATTTCTGGAAGGTCGAGTTGTGCTCGTCCCTAAAACGCAACATACATGTCGTATTCAAGATTTCCGACCCATTACGTTACTCAATACCGATTATAAAATCGTTGCAAGGTGCCTTGCAGCGAAGATGAAGCCAGTCATGAACAAAGCTATCAGCTCCTACCAAACGTGCGGAGTAACACACCACAATATTTTCCACGCAGCGTCCTTATACCGAGACATAGTGGCTCACACGGCAGTCCATAAATTATCGACAGCTATTCTATCCATTGACTTTGCGAATGCTTTCGATCGCATAAGCCACAAATACTTGCTACAGGTCATGACAAAAATGGGATTCGGCCGAGAATTTACCAAAATTATTGAAAATATTCTTACGGGAGCAAGATCAATAGTCACATTAAATGGATGGCAAACTAAACCGATCCCTATTTGCCGCTCTGTCAGGCAAGGATGTCCGCTGTCAATGTTCTTATTCGTGATCGCCATAGACCCGCTTCTCAGAACAATAGGCAGGACGTCAAAAGGAGTACAAATACACAATGCTTCCATTAAATGTGTGGCATACGCAGATGACGTAGGCGCTTTCCTTGACCACACAGCAGACATAGACTCGATACGCGCCTCCCTTCACCAGTATGAATGTGCGTCTGGAGCAGCGATAAATAGTTTTAAAACTGTCCTACTCCCACTGGGTCTGCTAGCCACCGATATTGTCCGCCCATGGTACAGAGTCGTGAGAGACCACCAAGTATTGGGTCTAGACATAACCGCGTGCCCGCAGCGTATGCAAGCACGAAATTGGAGAAGAATTCTCAACTCCATTAAGGGCCTCTGCAAAAGCCACGCAACCCGGCACCTTAACTTGCACCAGAAAGTCAAGCTAATCAATTCCTTTATCCTCACTAAGGCGTGGTATATGGCTCAGTTGCTTAGCGTGCCGAAACAAATAGGACGCGCTATATCTCAAGCAGTATACTGGTTACTCTGGCGTCACGAAATTTTTAAAGTGCGAGCAACAGTTTGTGTCTTAGACCCGTCACGTGGAGGACTCGGGCTAGTAGACTTCAGTCGCAAATGTGCAGCGTTGCTCGTCAACCGCACCGCTGAGATGCAGGCCGGCTTTCCCGATGGATCGACAGCATCCCTGCTGGAAATCTATCGGCCAGAATCTGAAAGCGCCCCAGTATCGGTGGCCAACATCCCTTACCGTATGTCCTTTGTACGAGAATATATCCTAAATAGAAGCTACGTCCTCTGTACGGCCACAGATCCACACAGGACTGCACGGCAGCTCTATATTGAATTGATGGGACAACCTCCCATTAGTAAATTGGAAGTCCGCTTACCTACCGTAAACTGGAAGCAAGTGTGGTCAAATATCAATAGCAGTATTCTGCCGTCCGATGTGTCTGCGTTGTGGTACAAACTAGTCAACAACACACTGCCCACCAATCAGCGTTTAGCCGACATTCAGCTTCTCGCCTCCCCCAACTGTGGCAGGTGTGGCGTGCTTGACACCAGAGAACACCGCCTGCAATGTCAAGCTGTTTCCGACGTGTGGAGGACTTGCCAGTTAATGGTGGCTCTCATCACGCGAACTACGCCGGCGCACGTCTCAGTTGATAGTGTCATTGTACCGGATTTTAAATACTTCCCCCGTGCAAAACACAATACTGCTGTGTGGCTGTTGGGCCACACTGCCTACGCCCTTATCGACCAGCAAATTCACGATGCACTCACCTTTTTGACTCATATTTGGGACCAATATTCTAAGATCAAAAATAGTAATAAACACAAAGAACATTTTGCCAATTTCTTATCATCTGCATTGCATCACGCGTATGCGAAAAAACTATAAGATGTGTGCGAGCCCCTCTTATTTGCATCAATTGTCTTTCAGTTTTGCAATTGAGTTTTGATGATACTTACACTGATCTCCTTCTTGCGTCATACATGCAGTTCTCTCAAAAATAAGTTTAGATATATGTAATGAGTGTCCGCTGGAAAATATAACCACTCTCCATTTATTTGTCTATCTTTTGTCATGTGCCGACCTGTAAACTAGTATACCTAAGATCATTTTTGGAAAAAAAAAGAAATAAAATAAAGTTACAGAAAGAGAGTAACTGAGTAAAAGGATGAGGTTCCAAGTTTAATCAACTTGAAAAAAAAGAAAAAAAAAAAAAAAAAAAAAAAAAATACACCGGTTCTCGTCCGATCACCGAAGTTAAGCAACATCGGGCCCGGTTAGTACTTGGATGGGTGACCGCCTGGGAACACCGGGTGCTGTTGGCTCTACCTCATTTTTTCATTTTTACGTCGCTACACCTGCCAGCCCTCTTTTCATACTAACTTTCAGGTGTTGACAAAGATGCTTCCACAAGCATTTTAAATTACTGTATCAAACGTCAGATACGAAATTACAGTAATGAACTCAGTTTGAGCAAGAATGCGCGAAGGATGTGTCCTAGAACTCCTTGAAAATAACGACACACTACGAATCGAAGGATGAGTTCTGAAATAAGTCAGGGCCTACTGTTTTGTAGCAGTGCTAAATTCCGCAAAGTAAATAAACAAAAAAAAAAAAACAAAAAAAAAAAAAAAACAAAGAAATAAAATCTTCCGTTCTCGTCCGATCACCGAAGTGAAGCAACAACGTTAGTAGTACTCGGAAGGGTGAGCGCCTGGGAACTCTGGCTGCCTTCATTTTTCGCTTTTTAGTCGCTACTCCTGCCAGCCCTCTTCCCATACCACCTTTCTGTTGTGACAAAGAGACTTCCTTAAGCATTTGAAACGGCCGTAAGGTACGAAACTGCAGTAATTAACTCAGTTTGAAGGAGAATGTGCCAACCAAGTTTGCCAGGAAGTCTTTGAAAACGACAAAACAGTACGAATCGGGCGGTATGCTCCGAAATACGTTAGCGCCTGCCTATCGTTCTGCAGCGGCGTACAGCTCCAAATTCGATCTGTAATCATAAATTTATTCTTTTGTCGTCTCGCCTCCTCCCGCAGACGTTTCTCGCGCTTGTGCTGTCATATGGACGGCGACCCGAGCGGCAGCGAGCGGCAGTCGAGCAAAGTCGGGACAAGTCGGGACGGAAGGGGGGACAGGCGCCAATGCAAATGCACCGCGCAAATTACGCAAAAATCTGGAAGCGCGGCGTGTGTCAGGCAGGTGAGAAAGCTTCCGTCGCTCCAGCAGGACACTGCCACACCCCGCGCAGTCCCGCCGCCACCCGGCCGCGCGCAAGCCCAGCGCCGGATAACAGGAACAAGGTGCGTCGCCAGCGAGTGTCGGAGGCCACACGCACTAAACGAATGACAGGCGGTGCACCGAGCAGCTGTGTTGTGCGTCTCACCCGCGTTCGGCAGTCGCCTATGAGACGCCGAGGCGAGCGCGCACTCCGCGCCACCTTCGAGGTGGAAGGACGTGCTTTGCGTCAAATGTGCCACGGAAAGCGGCGATTTTTTCATTTTTACGTCGCTACACCTGCCAGCCCTCTTTTCATACTAACTTTCAGGTGTTGACAAAGATGCTTCCACAAGCATTTTAAATTACTGTATCAAACGTCAGATACGAAATTACAGTAATGAACTCAGTTTGAGCAAGAATGCGCGAAGGATGTGTCCTAGAACTCCTTGAAAATAACGACACACTACGAATCGAAGGATGAGTTCTGAAATAAGTCAGGGCCTACTGTTTTGTAGCAGTGCTAAATTCCGCAAAGTAAATAAACAAAAAAAAAAAAAAACAAAAAAAAAAAAAAAAACAAAGAAATAAAATCTTCCGTTCTCGTCCGATCACCGAAGTGAAGCAACAACGTTAGTAGTACTCGGAAGGGTGAGCGCCTGGGAACTCTGGCTGCCTTCATTTTTCGCTTTTTAGTCGCTACTCCTGCCAGCCCTCTTCCCATACCACCTTTCTGTTGTGACAAAGAGACTTCCTTAAGCATTTGAAACGGCCGTAAGGTACGAAACTGCAGTAATTAACTCAGTTTGAAGGAGAATGTGCCAACCAAGTTTGCCAGGAAGTCTTTGAAAACGACAAAACAGTACGAATCGGGCGGTATGCTCCGAAATACGTTAGCGCCTGCCTATCGTTCTGCAGCGGCGTACAGCTCCAAATTCGATCTGTAATCATAAATTTATTCTTTTGTCGTCTCGCCTCCTCCCGCAGACGTTTCTCGCGCTTGTGCTGTCATATGGACGGCGACCCGAGCGGCAGCGAGCGGCAGTCGAGCAAAGTCGGGACAAGTCGGGACGGAAGGGGGGACAGGCGCCAATGCAAATGCACCGCGCAAATTACGCAAAAATCTGGAAGCGCGGCGTGTGTCAGGCAGGTGAGAAAGCTTCCGTCGCTCCAGCAGGACACTGCCACACCCCGCGCAGTCCCGCCGCCACCCGGCCGCGCGCAAGCCCAGCGCCGGATAACAGGAACAAGGTGCGTCGCCAGCGAGTGTCGGAGGCCACACGCACTAAACGAATGACAGGCGGTGCACCGAGCAGCTGTGTTGTGCGTCTCACCCGCGTTCGGCAGTCGCCTATGAGACGCCGAGGCGAGCGCGCACTCCGCGCCACCTTCGAGGTGGAAGGACGTGCTTTGCGTCAAATGTGCCACGGAAAGCGGCGATTGCGTGTGTTGGGAGAAGAGGCGAATGCTTCTTGTGTGGTGCGGCTACTGTATAAGGACGCCAACGGCCATACCATGTTGAATACACCGGTTCTCGTCCGATCACCGAAGTTAAGCAATCGGCAGCCGTGTGTACTACGTCTGTGTCCAGAGATGCTGTTTCAATTACGACTGTCAGTTATCTTGCTCTGCCGCCCTGTGATAGCTCGTCAGTGCACGGCTAGCGGCCGCTCTGTTGGCATCGCCGCGTTGCGTTCCGCTGTCGAGTTTCTCTTTTTCGCGCGTTTTTCGCGTAGTTGTTAAGTAACAGTTTGAAAATGGAAAACGTAAATAGATCGAACACATTGAACGTTATTTTCGACAAAGAAGCTGTACGCCCTACGGCATACGAAGCTCACGACTGGATTATTGACGAACTCGGCCTTACCGATACCGAAACGTACGGAGTCCAGTGGGACTTTATTACCGGAACCCTGTTTATGAAATTCAATGATGCGGAAATGTGCGAAAAGATCGTAAATGAAAACGGTGGAAAACGCAAGTTTAAATACCGTGACGGAAGCGTTTGCGACGTGACCGTGTGCCACGCGGGTTACGGTATTCGTCAAGTGCGCATTTTCAATCTCCCTTTTGAAATACCTACGCAAATGATCGCTCGTGGTCTCATGCCGTATGGGAATGTGCTTTCAGTGACGAATGAAAAATGGGGTAGTGGTTTCCGCCTACAAGTATACAACGGAGTAAGAAGTGTGCTTATTGAACTGAAACAGCACATCCCGTCCTTTCTAGTCATAGGCGGCTACAGGGCCTTTATATCGTACAATGGACAGCCACAGACGTGCTCGTACTGCAATGCAACCGACCACTTTCGACAAAATTGTCCGAACAGACGTCGGCCTGTGCAGCTCCCGCTCGGCGGTGATAGCGCACAAGCGCAGAAAAACTCGTATGCGTCTGTAGCGTTGGGTGTTGCTCCGATTCGGCCCTCGTCACTCCCTGTGACAGAGGCTGTGTGCGAATCGTCTGCGACCCCAGCCAACACGGACATTGTCATGGACGTAACAGAAATTGATGAAAAAGCCGCCATTCCAGAAAATTCTCTCGGCAATAATGCCACAAACGTCACGGTTGTGGCTGACGTTCACCCCGAGCCGCCAAACAGTGACGATACTGCATCAGATATTTTTCCGAGCAACACGCAAAATTCAGAGCGTGGGCGCAGCCCTGCTGCTGTCCCCTCAGAAATGCGTGTTTCACGTAAAGACCCCAGTCCATCCCCGAGTAGGAGGTCGGTGAGCCATTCACCGAATAAATCTTCGAAAAGGAAACATCGACGCGGCCGTGGAAACGGAAATTCAGATGCAACTTCTAAATCAGATCAACAATGCCCCGTGACAGTCGTCCCTGTTGCGTCGCCTGAAACAGAAGCAGAACGCCGGCGCGAGGCAACTGTTCGACATCTAAGGGAATTTCTAAATAAGAAAGAGAAAGAAATCAGCGTACAACCGCTCGTAACTGAGGCTCTATTACCAGCGCCAATTAAAAGAAAGGCAGAGGAAATGCACGAGTGTCGTGCTCGGCACACAGCCCACGTCCCGACGGGCGACATTCGTGCCGTCCATGCCATGCAAATCGATTCGCCACATATGCACGTACCGATGGAAACCAACAATGATCCCTCCCGCTCAGATCAACAACGCAATACTGTTTGGTCCGACGACGTTTAAGTACAAACTCGGTTGAAAATCTGTTTGCAATAGTCGTCACATAACAAAACTAACCATTCGCAGATTGAAATTATCTCCATTTATACCCTGTCTCCCTTAGTTCATGTTACTCTTTTTCTTTCTCCACTTCCAATGCCTGTCTGTCATACGCAAATAAAAGATTTATCTATTCTTACCTTAAATATAAACGGGATTTCTGCAGCTCACAAAATTCTGTCCCTAGTGGACTTTGTACATTACAGTAGTTTTGACGTAATTTTCCTTCAGGAAGTTACCGCAAACATCCTCCATAACATAAATGGATATGATGTTATTTATAATGTTAACAATAACATGAAATGCGGTACCGCGATTTTATACAAAAATTCCCTACAGCCAGACAATGTCCAAACGTTGCCGAGCGGACGCGCAATTGCGTGCAATATACAAGGCATGAGATTTATTAATATTTACGCCCCCTCAGGCACAGATAATAGACGAATGCGTGCAGCATTTTTCAGCCACGAAATAATTCCCTTGTTTGATACCACACGTCCAATAATTCTCGGTGGCGATTTTAACTGTGTAACAGACGCATCCGACCAGCACCCTACGGCCACTATGTGTCCTGAATTAGTGAAACTATTGACCGCCAAAGATCTGCGAGATACGTGGCGCCTCCTTAACCCACACACAACGCAGTATACGCACATATACAATAGTGGAGCAAGCAGAATAGACCGCATATACGTCTCTCAACAGATTGCAAACAACCTGAATAGTGTAGACATCATCCCTGTCGCGTTTAGCGACCATTGTGGCTATGTTGCTGCCATCCACCTACAGCGTACAAATGAAACACCTACTCCCAGGTTGTGGAAGCTTAATACGAAACATCTTGCCGCGACAGACTTCCGCTCGAAAATGCAATCTGTATGGCAGCATTGCCTGCAGAAAGAGAAAAACTACAGCTCAGCACTAGAGTGGTGGACATTCTACGCAAAGCCGCAAATTAGGATGATTGCTCAATGTTACAGCCAGGAGGTATCCTTCTGGACGCATCGCACAACAGAATTTTACCAACAATGCCTCAAAGACGCGTTAAACGCCCCCGTCGGACCAAATGAAAATCTCCGCCTTCGCTTAAACCGTATTAAAGCAAAGATTCTCCGTATACATAACGAAAAGGCAAAAGGAATTTTGGTCCGAAGTCGCGCCTTGTGCGCTTTGGACGACGAAGAACCGTCGTCCTATCATCTCGCGCGTGAAAAAACACGGGCAAGACGCAAACACGTAGAATCGATAACGACTGCGTCAGGCGAGCGCCTTACGCGGAAAACAGACATTCTCCAACATATTACAGCCCACTACACGGACTTATTTCGAGACGTTGCGACAGACGACGTGGCGCTAAATTATTTATTATGCGACCTGCAGACTGAGATTTCGGACGCGGAAAGAGAACAGTTGATAGCAGAGATGACAGTACAGAACACAAAACCTATTGTACAGTCGTGCTCTAAAGGAAAGTCGCCGGGACCTGATGGCCTGCCAACTGAATTCTATCAGGTCTACTGGGATATCTTTGGGCAAAAACTTACCGACATAGTAAATGAAGTAATTCGTGGCACGGAAATTCCCGCAAAATTTCTGGAAGGTCGAGTTGTGCTCGTCCCTAAAACGCAACATACATGTCGTATTCAAGATTTCCGACCCATTACGTTACTCAATACCGATTATAAAATCGTTGCAAGGTGCCTTGCAGCGAAGATGAAGCCAGTCATGAACAAAGCTATCAGCTCCTACCAAACGTGCGGAGTAACACACCACAATATTTTCCACGCAGCGTCCTTATACCGAGACATAGTGGCTCACACGGCAGTCCATAAATTATCGACAGCTATTCTATCCATTGACTTTGCGAATGCTTTCGATCGCATAAGCCACAAATACTTGCTACAGGTCATGACAAAAATGGGATTCGGCCGAGAATTTACCAAAATTATTGAAAATATTCTTACGGGAGCAAGATCAATAGTCACATTAAATGGATGGCAAACTAAACCGATCCCTATTTGCCGCTCTGTCAGGCAAGGATGTCCGCTGTCAATGTTCTTATTCGTGATCGCCATAGACCCGCTTCTCAGAACAATAGGCAGGACGTCAAAAGGAGTACAAATACACAATGCTTCCATTAAATGTGTGGCATACGCAGATGACGTAGGCGCTTTCCTTGACCACACAGCAGACATAGACTCGATACGCGCCTCCCTTCACCAGTATGAATGTGCGTCTGGAGCAGCGATAAATAGTTTTAAAACTGTCCTACTCCCACTGGGTCTGCTAGCCACCGATATTGTCCGCCCATGGTACAGAGTCGTGAGAGACCACCAAGTATTGGGTCTAGACATAACCGCGTGCCCGCAGCGTATGCAAGCACGAAATTGGAGAAGAATTCTCAACTCCATTAAGGGCCTCTGCAAAAGCCACGCAACCCGGCACCTTAACTTGCACCAGAAAGTCAAGCTAATCAATTCCTTTATCCTCACTAAGGCGTGGTATATGGCTCAGTTGCTTAGCGTGCCGAAACAAATAGGACGCGCTATATCTCAAGCAGTATACTGGTTACTCTGGCGTCACGAAATTTTTAAAGTGCGAGCAACAGTTTGTGTCTTAGACCCGTCACGTGGAGGACTCGGGCTAGTAGACTTCAGTCGCAAATGTGCAGCGTTGCTCGTCAACCGCACCGCTGAGATGCAGGCCGGCTTTCCCGATGGATCGACAGCATCCCTGCTGGAAATCTATCGGCCAGAATCTGAAAGCGCCCCAGTATCGGTGGCCAACATCCCTTACCGTATGTCCTTTGTACGAGAATATATCCTAAATAGAAGCTACGTCCTCTGTACGGCCACAGATCCACACAGGACTGCACGGCAGCTCTATATTGAATTGATGGGACAACCTCCCATTAGTAAATTGGAAGTCCGCTTACCTACCGTAAACTGGAAGCAAGTGTGGTCAAATATCAATAGCAGTATTCTGCCGTCCGATGTGTCTGCGTTGTGGTACAAACTAGTCAACAACACACTGCCCACCAATCAGCGTTTAGCCGACATTCAGCTTCTCGCCTCCCCCAACTGTGGCAGGTGTGGCGTGCTTGACACCAGAGAACACCGCCTGCAATGTCAAGCTGTTTCCGACGTGTGGAGGACTTGCCAGTTAATGGTGGCTCTCATCACGCGAACTACGCCGGCGCACGTCTCAGTTGATAGTGTCATTGTACCGGATTTTAAATACTTCCCCCGTGCAAAACACAATACTGCTGTGTGGCTGTTGGGCCACACTGCCTACGCCCTTATCGACCAGCAAATTCACGATGCACTCACCTTTTTGACTCATATTTGGGACCAATATTCTAAGATCAAAAATAGTAATAAACACAAAGAACATTTTGCCAATTTCTTATCATCTGCATTGCATCACGCGTATGCGAAAAAACTATAAGATGTGTGCGAGCCCCTCTTATTTGCATCAATTGTCTTTCAGTTTTGCAATTGAGTTTTGATGATACTTACACTGATCTCCTTCTTGCGTCATACATGCAGTTCTCTCAAAAATAAGTTTAGATATATGTAATGAGTGTCCGCTGGAAAATATAACCACTCTCCATTTATTTGTCTATCTTTTGTCATGTGCCGACCTGTAAACTAGTATACCTAAGATCATTTTTGGAAAAAAAAAGAAATAAAATAAAGTTACAGAAAGAGAGTAACTGAGTAAAAGGATGAGGTTCCAAGTTTAATCAACTTGAAAAAAAAGAAAAAAAAAAAAAAAAAAAAAAAAAATACACCGGTTCTCGTCCGATCACCGAAGTTAAGCAACATCGGGCCCGGTTAGTACTTGGATGGGTGACCGCCTGGGAACACCGGGTGCTGTTGGCTCTACCTCATTTTTTCATTTTTACGTCGCTACACCTGCCAGCCCTCTTTTCATACTAACTTTCAGGTGTTGACAAAGATGCTTCCACAAGCATTTTAAATTACTGTATCAAACGTCAGATACGAAATTACAGTAATGAACTCAGTTTGAGCAAGAATGCGCGAAGGATGTGTCCTAGAACTCCTTGAAAATAACGACACACTACGAATCGAAGGATGAGTTCTGAAATAAGTCAGGGCCTACTGTTTTGTAGCAGTGCTAAATTCCGCAAAGTAAATAAACAAAAAAAAAAAAACAAAAAAAAAAAAAAAACAAAGAAATAAAATCTTCCGTTCTCGTCCGATCACCGAAGTGAAGCAACAACGTTAGTAGTACTCGGAAGGGTGAGCGCCTGGGAACTCTGGCTGCCTTCATTTTTCGCTTTTTAGTCGCTACTCCTGCCAGCCCTCTTCCCATACCACCTTTCTGTTGTGACAAAGAGACTTCCTTAAGCATTTGAAACGGCCGTAAGGTACGAAACTGCAGTAATTAACTCAGTTTGAAGGAGAATGTGCCAACCAAGTTTGCCAGGAAGTCTTTGAAAACGACAAAACAGTACGAATCGGGCGGTATGCTCCGAAATACGTTAGCGCCTGCCTATCGTTCTGCAGCGGCGTACAGCTCCAAATTCGATCTGTAATCATAAATTTATTCTTTTGTCGTCTCGCCTCCTCCCGCAGACGTTTCTCGCGCTTGTGCTGTCATATGGACGGCGACCCGAGCGGCAGCGAGCGGCAGTCGAGCAAAGTCGGGACAAGTCGGGACGGAAGGGGGGACAGGCGCCAATGCAAATGCACCGCGCAAATTACGCAAAAATCTGGAAGCGCGGCGTGTGTCAGGCAGGTGAGAAAGCTTCCGTCGCTCCAGCAGGACACTGCCACACCCCGCGCAGTCCCGCCGCCACCCGGCCGCGCGCAAGCCCAGCGCCGGATAACAGGAACAAGGTGCGTCGCCAGCGAGTGTCGGAGGCCACACGCACTAAACGAATGACAGGCGGTGCACCGAGCAGCTGTGTTGTGCGTCTCACCCGCGTTCGGCAGTCGCCTATGAGACGCCGAGGCGAGCGCGCACTCCGCGCCACCTTCGAGGTGGAAGGACGTGCTTTGCGTCAAATGTGCCACGGAAAGCGGCGATTTTTTCATTTTTACGTCGCTACACCTGCCAGCCCTCTTTTCATACTAACTTTCAGGTGTTGACAAAGATGCTTCCACAAGCATTTTAAATTACTGTATCAAACGTCAGATACGAAATTACAGTAATGAACTCAGTTTGAGCAAGAATGCGCGAAGGATGTGTCCTAGAACTCCTTGAAAATAACGACACACTACGAATCGAAGGATGAGTTCTGAAATAAGTCAGGGCCTACTGTTTTGTAGCAGTGCTAAATTCCGCAAAGTAAATAAACAAAAAAAAAAAAAAACAAAAAAAAAAAAAAAACAAAGAAATAAAATCTTCCGTTCTCGTCCGATCACCGAAGTGAAGCAACAACGTTAGTAGTACTCGGAAGGGTGAGCGCCTGGGAACTCTGGCTGCCTTCATTTTTCGCTTTTTAGTCGCTACTCCTGCCAGCCCTCTTCCCATACCACCTTTCTGTTGTGACAAAGAGACTTCCTTAAGCATTTGAAACGGCCGTAAGGTACGAAACTGCAGTAATTAACTCAGTTTGAAGGAGAATGTGCCAACCAAGTTTGCCAGGAAGTCTTTGAAAACGACAAAACAGTACGAATCGGGCGGTATGCTCCGAAATACGTTAGCGCCTGCCTATCGTTCTGCAGCGGCGTACAGCTCCAAATTCGATCTGTAATCATAAATTTATTCTTTTGTCGTCTCGCCTCCTCCCGCAGACGTTTCTCGCGCTTGTGCTGTCATATGGACGGCGACCCGAGCGGCAGCGAGCGGCAGTCGAGCAAAGTCGGGACAAGTCGGGACGGAAGGGGGGACAGGCGCCAATGCAAATGCACCGCGCAAATTACGCAAAAATCTGGAAGCGCGGCGTGTGTCAGGCAGGTGAGAAAGCTTCCGTCGCTCCAGCAGGACACTGCCACACCCCGCGCAGTCCCGCCGCCACCCGGCCGCGCGCAAGCCCAGCGCCGGATAACAGGAACAAGGTGCGTCGCCAGCGAGTGTCGGAGGCCACACGCACTAAACGAATGACAGGCGGTGCACCGAGCAGCTGTGTTGTGCGTCTCACCCGCGTTCGGCAGTCGCCTATGAGACGCCGAGGCGAGCGCGCACTCCGCGCCACCTTCGAGGTGGAAGGACGTGCTTTGCGTCAAATGTGCCACGGAAAGCGGCGATTGCGTGTGTTGGGAGAAGAGGCGAATGCTTCTTGTGTGGTGCGGCTACTGTATAAGGACGCCAACGGCCATACCATGTTGAATACACCGGTTCTCGTCCGATCACCGAAGTTAAGCAACATCGGGCCCGGTTAGTACTTGGATGGGTGACCGCCTGGGAACACCGGGTGCTGTTGGCTCTACCTCATTTTTTCATTTTTACGTCGCTACACCTGCCAGCCCTCTTTTCATACTAACTTTCAGGTGTTGACAAAGATGCTTCCACAAGCATTTTAAATTACTGTATCAAACGTCAGATACGAAATTACAGTAATGAACTCAGTTTGAGCAAGAATGCGCGAAGGATGTGTCCTAGAACTCCTTGAAAATAACGACACACTACGAATCGAAGGATGAGTTCTGAAATAAGTCAGGGCCTACTGTTTTGTAGCAGTGCTAAATTCCGCAAAGTAAATAAACAAAAAAAAAAAAACAAAAAAAAAAAAAAAACAAAGAAATAAAATCTTCCGTTCTCGTCCGATCACCGAAGTGAAGCAACAACGTTAGTAGTACTCGGAAGGGTGAGCGCCTGGGAACTCTGGCTGCCTTCATTTTTCGCTTTTTAGTCGCTACTCCTGCCAGCCCTCTTCCCATACCACCTTTCTGTTGTGACAAAGAGACTTCCTTAAGCATTTGAAACGGCCGTAAGGTACGAAACTGCAGTAATTAACTCAGTTTGAAGGAGAATGTGCCAACCAAGTTTGCCAGGAAGTCTTTGAAAACGACAAAACAGTACGAATCGGGCGGTATGCTCCGAAATACGTTAGCGCCTGCCTATCGTTCTGCAGCGGCGTACAGCTCCAAATTCGATCTGTAATCATAAATTTATTCTTTTGTCGTCTCGCCTCCTCCCGCAGACGTTTCTCGCGCTTGTGCTGTCATATGGACGGCGACCCGAGCGGCAGCGAGCGGCAGTCGAGCAAAGTCGGGACAAGTCGGGACGGAAGGGGGGACAGGCGCCAATGCAAATGCACCGCGCAAATTACGCAAAAATCTGGAAGCGCGGCGTGTGTCAGGCAGGTGAGAAAGCTTCCGTCGCTCCAGCAGGACACTGCCACACCCCGCGCAGTCCCGCCGCCACCCGGCCGCGCGCAAGCCCAGCGCCGGATAACAGGAACAAGGTGCGTCGCCAGCGAGTGTCGGAGGCCACACGCACTAAACGAATGACAGGCGGTGCACCGAGCAGCTGTGTTGTGCGTCTCACCCGCGTTCGGCAGTCGCCTATGAGACGCCGAGGCGAGCGCGCACTCCGCGCCACCTTCGAGGTGGAAGGACGTGCTTTGCGTCAAATGTGCCACGGAAAGCGGCGATTTTTTCATTTTTACGTCGCTACACCTGCCAGCCCTCTTTTCATACTAACTTTCAGGTGTTGACAAAGATGCTTCCACAAGCATTTTAAATTACTGTATCAAACGTCAGATACGAAATTACAGTAATGAACTCAGTTTGAGCAAGAATGCGCGAAGGATGTGTCCTAGAACTCCTTGAAAATAACGACACACTACGAATCGAAGGATGAGTTCTGAAATAAGTCAGGGCCTACTGTTTTGTAGCAGTGCTAAATTCCGCAAAGTAAATAAACAAAAAAAAAAAAAAACAAAAAAAAAAAAAAACAAAGAAATAAAATCTTCCGTTCTCGTCCGATCACCGAAGTGAAGCAACAACGTTAGTAGTACTCGGAAGGGTGAGCGCCTGGGAACTCTGGCTGCCTTCATTTTTCGCTTTTTAGTCGCTACTCCTGCCAGCCCTCTTCCCATACCACCTTTCTGTTGTGACAAAGAGACTTCCTTAAGCATTTGAAACGGCCGTAAGGTACGAAACTGCAGTAATTAACTCAGTTTGAAGGAGAATGTGCCAACCAAGTTTGCCAGGAAGTCTTTGAAAACGACAAAACAGTACGAATCGGGCGGTATGCTCCGAAATACGTTAGCGCCTGCCTATCGTTCTGCAGCGGCGTACAGCTCCAAATTCGATCTGTAATCATAAATTTATTCTTTTGTCGTCTCGCCTCCTCCCGCAGACGTTTCTCGCGCTTGTGCTGTCATATGGACGGCGACCCGAGCGGCAGCGAGCGGCAGTCGAGCAAAGTCGGGACAAGTCGGGACGGAAGGGGGGACAGGCGCCAATGCAAATGCACCGCGCAAATTACGCAAAAATCTGGAAGCGCGGCGTGTGTCAGGCAGGTGAGAAAGCTTCCGTCGCTCCAGCAGGACACTGCCACACCCCGCGCAGTCCCGCCGCCACCCGGCCGCGCGCAAGCCCAGCGCCGGATAACAGGAACAAGGTGCGTCGCCAGCGAGTGTCGGAGGCCACACGCACTAAACGAATGACAGGCGGTGCACCGAGCAGCTGTGTTGTGCGTCTCACCCGCGTTCGGCAGTCGCCTATGAGACGCCGAGGCGAGCGCGCACTCCGCGCCACCTTCGAGGTGGAAGGACGTGCTTTGCGTCAAATGTGCCACGGAAAGCGGCGATTGCGTGTGTTGGGAGAAGAGGCGAATGCTTCTTGTGTGGTGCGGCTACTGTATAAGGACGCCAACGGCCATACCATGTTGAATACACCGGTTCTCGTCCGATCACCGAAGTTAAGCAACATCGGGCCCGGTTAGTACTTGGATGGGTGACCGCCTGGGAACACCGGGTGCTGTTGGCTCTACCTCATTTTTTCATTTTTACGTCGCTACACCTGCCAGCCCTCTTTTCATACTAACTTTCAGGTGTTGACAAAGATGCTTCCACAAGCATTTTAAATTACTGTATCAAACGTCAGATACGAAATTACAGTAATGAACTCAGTTTGAGCAAGAATGCGCGAAGGATGTGTCCTAGAACTCCTTGAAAATAACGACACACTACGAATCGAAGGATGAGTTCTGAAATAAGTCAGGGCCTACTGTTTTGTAGCAGTGCTAAATTCCGCAAAGTAAATAAACAAAAAAAAAAAAACAAAAAAAAAAAAAAAACAAAGAAATAAAATCTTCCGTTCTCGTCCGATCACCGAAGTGAAGCAACAACGTTAGTAGTACTCGGAAGGGTGAGCGCCTGGGAACTCTGGCTGCCTTCATTTTTCGCTTTTTAGTCGCTACTCCTGCCAGCCCTCTTCCCATACCACCTTTCTGTTGTGACAAAGAGACTTCCTTAAGCATTTGAAACGGCCGTAAGGTACGAAACTGCAGTAATTAACTCAGTTTGAAGGAGAATGTGCCAACCAAGTTTGCCAGGAAGTCTTTGAAAACGACAAAACAGTACGAATCGGGCGGTATGCTCCGAAATACGTTAGCGCCTGCCTATCGTTCTGCAGCGGCGTACAGCTCCAAATTCGATCTGTAATCATAAATTTATTCTTTTGTCGTCTCGCCTCCTCCCGCAGACGTTTCTCGCGCTTGTGCTGTCATATGGACGGCGACCCGAGCGGCAGCGAGCGGCAGTCGAGCAAAGTCGGGACAAGTCGGGACGGAAGGGGGGACAGGCGCCAATGCAAATGCACCGCGCAAATTACGCAAAAATCTGGAAGCGCGGCGTGTGTCAGGCAGGTGAGAAAGCTTCCGTCGCTCCAGCAGGACACTGCCACACCCCGCGCAGTCCCGCCGCCACCCGGCCGCGCGCAAGCCCAGCGCCGGATAACAGGAACAAGGTGCGTCGCCAGCGAGTGTCGGAGGCCACACGCACTAAACGAATGACAGGCGGTGCACCGAGCAGCTGTGTTGTGCGTCTCACCCGCGTTCGGCAGTCGCCTATGAGACGCCGAGGCGAGCGCGCACTCCGCGCCACCTTCGAGGTGGAAGGACGTGCTTTGCGTCAAATGTGCCACGGAAAGCGGCGATTTTTTCATTTTTACGTCGCTACACCTGCCAGCCCTCTTTTCATACTAACTTTCAGGTGTTGACAAAGATGCTTCCACAAGCATTTTAAATTACTGTATCAAACGTCAGATACGAAATTACAGTAATGAACTCAGTTTGAGCAAGAATGCGCGAAGGATGTGTCCTAGAACTCCTTGAAAATAACGACACACTACGAATCGAAGGATGAGTTCTGAAATAAGTCAGGGCCTACTGTTTTGTAGCAGTGCTAAATTCCGCAAAGTAAATAAACAAAAAAAAAAAAAAACAAAAAAAAAAAAAAAAACAAAGAAATAAAATCTTCCGTTCTCGTCCGATCACCGAAGTGAAGCAACAACGTTAGTAGTACTCGGAAGGGTGAGCGCCTGGGAACTCTGGCTGCCTTCATTTTTCGCTTTTTAGTCGCTACTCCTGCCAGCCCTCTTCCCATACCACCTTTCTGTTGTGACAAAGAGACTTCCTTAAGCATTTGAAACGGCCGTAAGGTACGAAACTGCAGTAATTAACTCAGTTTGAAGGAGAATGTGCCAACCAAGTTTGCCAGGAAGTCTTTGAAAACGACAAAACAGTACGAATCGGGCGGTATGCTCCGAAATACGTTAGCGCCTGCCTATCGTTCTGCAGCGGCGTACAGCTCCAAATTCGATCTGTAATCATAAATTTATTCTTTTGTCGTCTCGCCTCCTCCCGCAGACGTTTCTCGCGCTTGTGCTGTCATATGGACGGCGACCCGAGCGGCAGCGAGCGGCAGTCGAGCAAAGTCGGGACAAGTCGGGACGGAAGGGGGGACAGGCGCCAATGCAAATGCACCGCGCAAATTACGCAAAAATCTGGAAGCGCGGCGTGTGTCAGGCAGGTGAGAAAGCTTCCGTCGCTCCAGCAGGACACTGCCACACCCCGCGCAGTCCCGCCGCCACCCGGCCGCGCGCAAGCCCAGCGCCGGATAACAGGAACAAGGTGCGTCGCCAGCGAGTGTCGGAGGCCACACGCACTAAACGAATGACAGGCGGTGCACCGAGCAGCTGTGTTGTGCGTCTCACCCGCGTTCGGCAGTCGCCTATGAGACGCCGAGGCGAGCGCGCACTCCGCGCCACCTTCGAGGTGGAAGGACGTGCTTTGCGTCAAATGTGCCACGGAAAGCGGCGATTTTTTCATTTTTACGTCGCTACACCTGCCAGCCCTCTTTTCATACTAACTTTCAGGTGTTGACAAAGATGCTTCCACAAGCATTTTAAATTACTGTATCAAACGTCAGATACGAAATTACAGTAATGAACTCAGTTTGAGCAAGAATGCGCGAAGGATGTGTCCTAGAACTCCTTGAAAATAACGACACACTACGAATCGAAGGATGAGTTCTGAAATAAGTCAGGGCCTACTGTTTTGTAGCAGTGCTAAATTCCGCAAAGTAAATAAACAAAAAAAAAAAAAAAACAAAAAAAAAAAAAAAAACAAAGAAATAAAATCTTCCGTTCTCGTCCGATCACCGAAGTGAAGCAACAACGTTAGTAGTACTCGGAAGGGTGAGCGCCTGGGAACTCTGGCTGCCTTCATTTTTCGCTTTTTAGTCGCTACTCCTGCCAGCCCTCTTCCCATACCACCTTTCTGTTGTGACAAAGAGACTTCCTTAAGCATTTGAAACGGCCGTAAGGTACGAAACTGCAGTAATTAACTCAGTTTGAAGGAGAATGTGCCAACCAAGTTTGCCAGGAAGTCTTTGAAAACGACAAAACAGTACGAATCGGGCGGTATGCTCCGAAATACGTTAGCGCCTGCCTATCGTTCTGCAGCGGCGTACAGCTCCAAATTCGATCTGTAATCATAAATTTATTCTTTTGTCGTCTCGCCTCCTCCCGCAGACGTTTCTCGCGCTTGTGCTGTCATATGGACGGCGACCCGAGCGGCAGCGAGCGGCAGTCGAGCAAAGTCGGGACAAGTCGGGACGGAAGGGGGGACAGGCGCCAATGCAAATGCACCGCGCAAATTACGCAAAAATCTGGAAGCGCGGCGTGTGTCAGGCAGGTGAGAAAGCTTCCGTCGCTCCAGCAGGACACTGCCACACCCCGCGCAGTCCCGCCGCCACCCGGCCGCGCGCAAGCCCAGCGCCGGATAACAGGAACAAGGTGCGTCGCCAGCGAGTGTCGGAGGCCACACGCACTAAACGAATGACAGGCGGTGCACCGAGCAGCTGTGTTGTGCGTCTCACCCGCGTTCGGCAGTCGCCTATGAGACGCCGAGGCGAGCGCGCACTCCGCGCCACCTTCGAGGTGGAAGGACGTGCTTTGCGTCAAATGTGCCACGGAAAGCGGCGATTGCGTGTGTTGGGAGAAGAGGCGAATGCTTCTTGTGTGGTGCGGCTACTGTATAAGGACGCCAACGGCCATACCATGTTGAATACACCGGTTCTCGTCCGATCACCGAAGTTAAGCAACATCGGGCCCGGTTAGTACTTGGATGGGTGACCGCCTGGGAACACCGGGTGCTGTTGGCTCTACCTCATTTTTTCATTTTTACGTCGCTACACCTGCCAGCCCTCTTTTCATACTAACTTTCAGGTGTTGACAAAGATGCTTCCACAAGCATTTTAAATTACTGTATCAAACGTCAGATACGAAATTACAGTAATGAACTCAGTTTGAGCAAGAATGCGCGAAGGATGTGTCCTAGAACTCCTTGAAAATAACGACACACTACGAATCGAAGGATGAGTTCTGAAATAAGTCAGGGCCTACTGTTTTGTAGCAGTGCTAAATTCCGCAAAGTAAATAAACAAAAAAAAAAAAACAAAAAAAAAAAAAAACAAAGAAATAAAATCTTCCGTTCTCGTCCGATCACCGAAGTGAAGCAACAACGTTAGTAGTACTCGGAAGGGTGAGCGCCTGGGAACTCTGGCTGCCTTCATTTTTCGCTTTTTAGTCGCTACTCCCTGCCAGCCCTCTTCCCATACCACCTTTCTGTTGTGACAAAGAGACTTCCTTAAGCATTTGAAACGGCCGTAAGGTACGAAACTGCAGTAATTAACTCAGTTTGAAGGAGAATGTGCCAACCAAGTTTGCCAGGAAGTCTTTGAAAACGACAAAACAGTACGAATCGGGCGGTATGCTCCGAAATACGTTAGCGCCTGCCTATCGTTCTGCAGCGGCGTACAGCTCCAAATTCGATCTGTAATCATAAATTTATTCTTTTGTCGTCTCGCCTCCTCCCGCAGACGTTTCTCGCGCTTGTGCTGTCATATGGACGGCGACCCGAGCGGCAGCGAGCGGCAGTCGAGCAAAGTCGGGACAAGTCGGGACGGAAGGGGGGACAGGCGCCAATGCAAATGCACCGCGCAAATTACGCAAAAATCTGGAAGCGCGGCGTGTGTCAGGCAGGTGAGAAAGCTTCCGTCGCTCCAGCAGGACACTGCCACACCCCGCGCAGTCCCGCCGCCACCCGGCCGCGCGCAAGCCCAGCGCCGGATAACAGGAACAAGGTGCGTCGCCAGCGAGTGTCGGAGGCCACACGCACTAAACGAATGACAGGCGGTGCACCGAGCAGCTGTGTTGTGCGTCTCACCCGCGTTCGGCAGTCGCCTATGAGACGCCGAGGCGAGCGCGCACTCCGCGCCACCTTCGAGGTGGAAGGACGTGCTTTGCGTCAAATGTGCCACGGAAAGCGGCGATTTTTTCATTTTTACGTCGCTACACCTGCCAGCCCTCTTTTCATACTAACTTTCAGGTGTTGACAAAGATGCTTCCACAAGCATTTTAAATTACTGTATCAAACGTCAGATACGAAATTACAGTAATGAACTCAGTTTGAGCAAGAATGCGCGAAGGATGTGTCCTAGAACTCCTTGAAAATAACGACACACTACGAATCGAAGGATGAGTTCTGAAATAAGTCAGGGCCTACTGTTTTGTAGCAGTGCTAAATTCCGCAAAGTAAATAAACAAAAAAAAAAAAAAAACAAAAAAAAAAAAAAAAACAAAGAAATAAAATCTTCCGTTCTCGTCCGATCACCGAAGTGAAGCAACAACGTTAGTAGTACTCGGAAGGGTGAGCGCCTGGGAACTCTGGCTGCCTTCATTTTTCGCTTTTTAGTCGCTACTCCTGCCAGCCCTCTTCCCATACCACCTTTCTGTTGTGACAAAGAGACTTCCTTAAGCATTTGAAACGGCCGTAAGGTACGAAACTGCAGTAATTAACTCAGTTTGAAGGAGAATGTGCCAACCAAGTTTGCCAGGAAGTCTTTGAAAACGACAAAACAGTACGAATCGGGCGGTATGCTCCGAAATACGTTAGCGCCTGCCTATCGTTCTGCAGCGGCGTACAGCTCCAAATTCGATCTGTAATCATAAATTTATTCTTTTGTCGTCTCGCCTCCTCCCGCAGACGTTTCTCGCGCTTGTGCTGTCATATGGACGGCGACCCGAGCGGCAGCGAGCGGCAGTCGAGCAAAGTCGGGACAAGTCGGGACGGAAGGGGGGACAGGCGCCAATGCAAATGCACACCGCGCAAATTACGCAAAAATCTGGAAGCGCGGCGTGTGTCAGGCAGGTGAGAAAGCTTCCGTCGCTCCAGCAGGACACTGCCACACCCCGCGCAGTCCCGCCGCCACCCGGCCGCGCGCAAGCCCAGCGCCGGATAACAGGAACAAGGTGCGTCGCCAGCGAGTGTCGGAGGCCACACGCACTAAACGAATGACAGGCGGTGCACCGAGCAGCTGTGTTGTGCGTCTCACCCCGCGTTCGGCAGTCGCCTATGAGACGCCGAGGCGAGCGCGCACTCCGCGCCACCTTCGAGGTGGAAGGACGTGCTTTGCGTCAAATGTGCCACGGAAAGCGGCGATTTTTTCATTTTTACGTCGCTACACCTGCCAGCCCTCTTTTCATACTAACTTTCAGGTGTTGACAAAGATGCTTCCACAAGCATTTTAAATTACTGTATCAAACGTCAGATACGAAATTACAGTAATGAACTCAGTTTGAGCAAGAATGCGCGAAGGATGTGTCCTAGAACTCCTTGAAAATAACGACACACTACGAATCGAAGGATGAGTTCTGAAATAAGTCAGGGCCTACTGTTTTGTAGCAGTGCTAAATTCCGCAAAGTAAATAAACAAAAAAAAAAAAAACAAAAAAAAAAAAAAAAAACAAAGAAATAAAATCTTCCGTTCTCGTCCGATCACCGAAGTGAAGCAACAACGTTAGTAGTACTCGGAAGGGTGAGCGCCTGGGAACTCTGGCTGCCTTCATTTTTCGCTTTTTAGTCGCTACTCCTGCCAGCCCTCTTCCCATACCACCTTTCTGTTGTGACAAAGAGACTTCCTTAAGCATTTGAAACGGCCGTAAGGTACGAAACTGCAGTAATTAACTCAGTTTGAAGGAGAATGTGCCAACCAAGTTTGCCAGGAAGTCTTTGAAAACGACAAAACAGTACGAATCGGGCGGTATGCTCCGAAATACGTTAGCGCCTGCCTATCGTTCTGCAGCGGCGTACAGCTCCAAATTCGATCTGTAATCATAAATTTATTCTTTTGTCGTCTCGCCTCCTCCCGCAGACGTTTCTCGCGCTTGTGCTGTCATATGGACGGCGACCCGAGCGGCAGCGAGCGGCAGTCGAGCAAAGTCGGGACAAGTCGGGACGGAAGGGGGGACAGGCGCCAATGCAAATGCACCGCGCAAATTACGCAAAAATCTGGAAGCGCGGCGTGTGTCAGGCAGGTGAGAAAGCTTCCGTCGCTCCAGCAGGACACTGCCACACCCCGCGCAGTCCCGCCGCCACCCGGCCGCGCGCAAGCCCAGCGCCGGATAACAGGAACAAGGTGCGTCGCCAGCGAGTGTCGGAGGCCACACGCACTAAACGAATGACAGGCGGTGCACCGAGCAGCTGTGTTGTGCGTCTCACCCGCGTTCGGCAGTCGCCTATGAGACGCCGAGGCGAGCGCGCACTCCGCGCCACCTTCGAGGTGGAAGGACGTGCTTTGCGTCAAATGTGCCACGGAAAGCGGCGATTTTTTTCATTTTTACGTCGCTACACCTGCCAGCCCTCTTTTCATACTAACTTTCAGGTGTTGACAAAGATGCTTCCACAAGCATTTTAAATTACTGTATCAAACGTCAGATACGAAATTACAGTAATGAACTCAGTTTGAGCAAGAATGCGCGAAGGATGTGTCCTAGAACTCCTTGAAAATAACGACACACTACGAATCGAAGGATGAGTTCTGAATAAGTCAGGGCCTACTGTTTTGTAGCAGTGCTAAATTCCGCAAAGTAAATAAACAAAAAAAAAAAAAAAACAAAAAAAAAAAAAAACAAAGAAATAAAATCTTCCGTTCTCGTCCGATCACCGAAGTGAAGCAACAACGTTAGTAGTACTCGGAAGGGTGAGCGCCTGGGAACTCTGGCTGCCTTCATTTTTCGCTTTTAGTCGCTACTCCTGCCAGCCCTCTTCCCATACCACCTTTCTGTTGTGACAAAGAGACTTCCTTAAGCATTTGAAACGGCCGTAAGGTACGAAACTGCAGTAATTAACTCAGTTTGAAGGAGAATGTGCCAACCAAGTTTGCCAGGAAGTCTTTGAAAACGACAAAACAGTACGAATCGGGCGGTATGCTCCGAAATACGTTAGCGCCTGCCTATCGTTCTGCAGCGGCGTACAGCTCCAAATTCGATCTGTAATCATAAATTTATTCTTTTGTCGTCTCGCCTCCTCCCGCAGACGTTTCTCGCGCTTGTGCTGTCATATGGACGGCGACCCGAGCGGCAGCGAGCGGCAGTCGAGCAAAGTCGGGACAAGTCGGGACGGAAGGGGGGGACAGGCGCCAATGCAAATGCACCGCGCAAATTACGCAAAAATCTGGAAGCGCGGCGTGTGTCAGGCAGGTGAGAAAGCTTCCGTCGCTCCAGCAGGACACTGCCACACCCCGCGCAGTCCCCGCCCGCCACCCGGCCGCGCGCAAGCCCAGCGCCGGATAACAGGAACAAGGTGCGTCGCCAGCGAGTGTCGGAGGCCACACGCACTAAACGAATGACAGGCGGTGCACCGAGCAGCTGTGTTGTGCGTCTCACCCGCGTTCGGCAGTCGCCTATGAGACGCCGAGGCGAGCGCGCACTCCGCGCCACCTTCGAGGTGGAAGGACGTGCTTTGCGTCAAATGTGCCACGGAAAGCGGCGATTTTTTTCATTTTTTACGTCGCTACAACCTGCCAGCCCTCTTTTCATACTAACTTTCAGGTGTTGACAAAGATGCTTCCACAAGCATTTTAAATTACTGTATCAAACGTCAGATACGAAATTACAGTAATGAACTCAGTTTGAGCAAGAATGCGCGAAGGATGTGTCCTAGAACTCCTTGAAAATAACGACACACTACGAATCGAAGGATGAGTTCTGAAATAAGTCAGGGCCTACTGTTTTGTAGCAGTGCTAAATTCCGCAAAGTAAATAAACAAAAAAAAAAAAAAAACAAAAAAAAAAAAAAAAACAAAGAAATAAAATCTTCCGTTCTCGTCCGATCACCGAAGTGAAGCAACAACGTTAGTAGTACTCGGAAGGGTGAGCGCCTGGGAACTCTGGCTGCCTTCATTTTTCGCTTTTTAGTCGCTACTCCTGCCAGCCCTCTTCCCATACCACCTTTCTGTTGTGACAAAGAGACTTCCTTAAGCATTTGAAACGGCCGTAAGGTACGAAACTGCAGTAATTAACTCAGTTTGAAGGAGAATGTGCCAACCAAGTTTGCCAGGAAGTCTTTGAAAACGACAAAACAGTACGAATCGGGCGTATGCTCCGAAATACGTTAGCGCCTGCCTATCGTTCTGCAGCGGCGTACAGCTCCAAATTCGATCTGTAATCATAAATTTATTCTTTTGTCGTCTCGCCTCCTCCCGCAGACGTTTCTCGCGCTTGTGCTGTCATATGGACGGCGACCCGAGCGGCAGCGAGCGGCAGTCGAGCAAAGTCGGGACAAGTCGGGACGGAAGGGGGGACAGGCGCCAATGCAAATGCACCGCGCAAATTACGCAAAAATCTGGAAGCGCGGCGTGTGTCAGGCAGGTGAGAAAGCTTCCGTCGCTCCAGCAGGACACTGCCACACCCCGCGCAGTCCCGCCGCCACCCGGCCGCGCGCAAGCCCAGCGCCGGATAACAGGAACAAGGTGCGTCGCCAGCGAGTGTCGGAGGCCACACGCACTAAACGAATGACAGGCGGTGCACCGAGCAGCTGTGTTGTGCGTCTCACCCGCGTTCGGCAGTCGCCTATGAGACGCCGAGGCGAGCGCGCACTCCGCGCCACCTTCGAGGTGGAAGGACGTGCTTTGCGTCCAAATGTGCCACGGAAAGCGGCGATTGCGTGTGTTGGGAGAAGAGGCGAATGCTTCTTGTGTGGTGCGGCTACTGTATAAGGACGCCAACGGCCATACCATGTTGAATACACCGGTTCTCGTCCGATCACCGAAGTTAAGCAACATCGGGCCCGGTTAGTACTTGGATGGGTGACCGCCTGGGAACACCGGGTGCTGTTGGCTCTACCTCATTTTTTCATTTTTACGTCGCTACACCTGCCAGCCCTCTTTTCATACTAACTTTCAGGTGTTGACAAAGATGCTTCCACAAGCATTTTAAATTACTGTATCAAACGTCAGATACGAAATTACAGTAATGAACTCAGTTTGAGCAAGAATGCGCGAAGGATGTGTCCTAGAACTCCTTGAAAATAACGACACACTACGAATCGAAGGATGAGTTCTGAAATAAGTCAGGGCCTACTGTTTTGTAGCAGTGCTAAATTCCGCAAGTAAATAAACAAAAAAAAAAAAAACAAAAAAAAAAAAAAAAACAAAGAAATAAAATCTTCCGTTCTCGTCCGATCACCGAAGTGAAGCAACAACGTTAGTAGTACTCGGAAGGGTGAGCGCCTGGGAACTCTGGCTGCCTTCATTTTTCGCTTTTTAGTCGCTACTCCTGCCAGCCCTCTTCCCATACCACCTTTCTGTTGTGACAAAGAGACTTCCTTAAGCATTTGAAACGGCCGTAAGGTACGAAACTGCAGTAATTAACTCAGTTTGAAGGAGAATGTGCCAACCAAGTTTGCCAGGAAGTCTTTGAAAACGACAAAACAGTACGAATCGGGCGGTATGCTCCGAAATACGTTAGCGCCTGCCTATCGTTCTGCAGCGGCGTACAGCTCCAAATTCGATCTGTAATCATAAATTTATTCTTTTGTCGTCTCGCCTCCTCCCGCAGACGTTTCTCGCGCTTGTGCTGTCATATGGACGGCGACCCGAGCGGCAGCGAGCGGCAGTCGAGCAAAGTCGGGACAAGTCGGGACGGAAGGGGGGACAGGCGCCAATGCAAATGCACCGCGCAAATTACGCAAAAATCTGGAAGCGCGGCGTGTGTCAGGCAGGTGAGAAAGCTTCCGTCGCTCCAGCAGGACACTGCCACACCCCGCGCAGTCCCGCCGCCACCCGGCCGCGCGCAAGCCCAGCGCCGGATAACAGGAACAAGGTGCGTCGCCAGCGAGTGTCGGAGGCCACACGCACTAAACGAATGACAGGCGGTGCACCGAGCAGCTGTGTTGTGCGTCTCACCCGCGTTCGGCAGTCGCCTATGAGACGCCGAGGCGAGCGCGCACTCCGCGCCACCTTCGAGGTGGAAGGACGTGCTTTGCGTCAAATGTGCCACGGAAAGCGGCGATTTTTTCATTTTTACGTCGCTACACCTGCCAGCCCTCTTTTCATACTAACTTTCAGGTGTTGACAAAGATGCTTCCACAAGCATTTTAAATTACTGTATCAAACGTCAGATACGAAATTACAGTAATGAACTCAGTTTGAGCAAGAATGCGCGAAGGATGTGTCCTAGAACTCCTTGAAAATAACGACACACTACGAATCGAAGGATGAGTTCTGAAATAAGTCAGGGCCTACTGTTTTGTAGCAGTGCTAAATTCCGCAAAGTAAATAAACAAAAAAAAAAAAAAACAAAAAAAAAAAAAAAACAAAGAAATAAAATCTTCCGTTCTCGTCCGATCACCGAAGTGAAGCAACAACGTTAGTAGTACTCGGAAGGGTGAGCGCCTGGGAACTCTGGCTGCCTTCATTTTTCGCTTTTTAGTCGCTACTCCTGCCAGCCCTCTTCCCATACCACCTTTCTGTTGTGACAAAGAGACTTCCTTAAGCATTTGAAACGGCCGTAAGGTACGAAACTGCAGTAATTAACTCAGTTTGAAGGAGAATGTGCCAACCAAGTTTGCCAGGAAGTCTTTGAAAACGACAAAACAGTACGAATCGGGCGGTATGCTCCGAAATACGTTAGCGCCTGCCTATCGTTCTGCAGCGGCGTACAGCTCCAAATTCGATCTGTAATCATAAATTTATTCTTTTGTCGTCTCGCCTCCTCCCGCAGACGTTTCTCGCGCTTGTGCTGTCATATGGACGGCGACCCGAGCGGCAGCGAGCGGCAGTCGAGCAAAGTCGGGACAAGTCGGGACGGAAGGGGGGACAGGCGCCAATGCAAATGCACCGCGCAAATTACGCAAAAATCTGGAAGCGCGGCGTGTGTCAGGCAGGTGAGAAAGCTTCCGTCGCTCCAGCAGGACACTGCCACACCCCGCGCAGTCCCGCCGCCACCCGGCCGCGCGCAAGCCCAGCGCCGGATAACAGGAACAAGGTGCGTCGCCAGCGAGTGTCGGAGGCCACACGCACTAAACGAATGACAGGCGGTGCACCGAGCAGCTGTGTTGTGCGTCTCACCCGCGTTCGGCAGTCGCCTATGAGACGCCGAGGCGAGCGCGCACTCCGCGCCACCTTCGAGGTGGAAGGACGTGCTTTGCGTCAAATGTGCCACGGAAAGCGGCGATTT
>NW_026046856.1:0-23963 GCF_023864275.1 Schistocerca cancellata
AGGGGGAGTTGGTGGAGGTTATTGTCGCCTGTGGACATTTGCTCCTCTTTTCTGTGTGTTGTTCTTATCTTTGGTAGTGTGCTTTTTCGGACGTTGCTGTTTGTTGAGAGTGATTATGTGTTCTGTTTGTGCTACTGCTGGAGTAGCGACTCGGGTCTTGCACATCTGTCCCTGTGGTGTTCATATTGCCCAAGGGTCAAGACGTAATAGTCATTTTCTGAATTCCGCGCGGTGGCGTAGAACGCTTGTGCCAGGGCGCGGAATCGTGTTGTGGGTGGTTGTAGGCAGGTCTGCCGCGGGGACGTGTAAGGCCCGTCGTAGAGCGCTCTGCTTTGGACCCTTCTGTAGGCGATGCATCGTCGACCTGGCTGCATAGCCCCTATAGAGGGCGCGCATATTTCCAGTATCGCTACCCCTGTTGCGGGGTCGAGGGAACAGGGGTACAGGATCTGCATCCTGGCGTGAGCGTTTGTGCCAAGTTGCCCTATGTGACACTTCGATGTCAGGCGTGACACCGAGGTACCTCGCAGAATATCTGCCCCTGCAATCGTAGCAGTTGGTATGGTCTTCTTGCCGGCGGCGGCTGTGGAAGTGAAGTTAAGTTAAAGTAAAGTAAAGTAAAGCAAAGCGCGGCGAGGACGACTGAAATTTTGCTTTGGACGTAGGTTTGTGTGGTGGCCCTGAAAAGGGCCGATTGTTGTGAGCCGAGCCGGGCCGGCAAAGCGCGTTGCGTGCAGGGGAGCACGCAGCGCTGCTGGGCGGCGGGTCCGCGTGCCGATTGCCTGGCCTCTCTGTTTAGGCCTTCTTCTCGGTCTTCTTTGGCAGCAGGACGGCCTGGATGTTGGGCAGGACACCACCCTGTGCGATGGTGACGCCCGACAGGAGCTTGTTGAGCTCCTCGTCGTTGCGGATGGCAAGCTGCAGGTGGCGCGGGATGATGCGCGTCTTCTTGTTGTCGCGGGCCGCGTTTCCGGCCAGCTCGAGCACCTCAGCCGCGAGGTACTCCATGACGGCGGCGAGGTAGACGGGCGCCCCGGCGCCGACGCGCTCGGCGTAGTTTCCCTTGCGCAGGAGGCGGTGGATTCTGCCGACCGGGAACTGGAGCCCGGCCCTGCTTGAGCGGGACTTTGACTTGCCCTTGACTTTGCCTCCCTTTCCGCGTCCGGACATGGCGATGCGCTGTGGTGTAAAAAAACGAGACGAGACGAAGGACGGTGCGAGCCGCAGCGAGTCGAGCAGCGGAGTGGCGGCGCCGCCAGGGGTGGGGGTCCTTTATGCTCTCGGGTGCGGCGGCCGGTTGCGCTCGCGGCCCATTGGTCGGCGGCCGCAACGGGGCGAGCTGGTAAAGGTGCGGCGGCGGGGCGCGCTGGGTGCCACTGTGTGGGGAGACGCTGACTAGAGCGGAGCGCTTGCTGCTGGTGTTGCTGCCGTACGTTCTTGTTTGTTTGCGATGCCGCCCAAGACTAGCGGGAAGGCCGCCAAGAAGGCTGGCAAGGCGCAGAAGAACATTTCGAAGGGCGACAAGAAGAAGAAGCGCAAGAGGAAGGAGAGCTATGCCATCTACATCTACAAGGTGCTGAAGCAGGTGCACCCTGACACGGGCATCTCGTCGAAGGCGATGAGCATCATGAACAGCTTCGTGAACGACATTTTCGAGCGCATCGCGGCCGAGGCGTCTCGCCTGGCGCACTACAACAAGCGCTCGACCATCACGTCCCGCGAGATCCAGACCGCTGTGCGGCTGTTGCTGCCTGGCGAGCTGGCCAAGCACGCCGTGAGCGAGGGCACGAAGGCGGTGACCAAGTACACGAGCTCCAAGTAAGGAGGTGGCTCTGGAATGGAAGGAGATCCTCCGTTGCGAGAGCCGGCAAAACGGCCCTTTTCAGGGCCACCAAATGGCCTTTGCGGGAAGGGCGGAATTGTTGTTGTTGTTGTTTTTGTTTTGTTTTGTGTGTGAGTGGGTGGACGGTGGCAATAGCTACCGCTTTGGTTGCGACGCGACGGGGTGGGGTGGCCGATGCGATGAATAATTTGATTGTTTATGGGGCGCGTCGCGTGTCGCGTGTTGCGGGGTGCGGCCACGGTGTGACGTGGAATGGAGGCACGTGCGCACAAGTCGTTGTCTGCGAGGGGGGGGGGGGGAAGTGCGATCGGTGATGTGCCCTTTGGATGGAGGTGCCGGTTAGTTACGTGACGGGTGGAAACGACACGCGATTGTTGGGAATGTCAGTGTGTAACGACGGCCGTTTGCGGGTCGGTTTGCACGCCATATATGGCGAGGGTGAAATGTGTCTGTAAATGCAGCGTGGAGGCGTGTGAGTGACGTTTAAATGTGAACGCGCATTGAGACACACCACTGTGTATTGCATTGTACGGGCGACACGCACGATGATATGTACCTTTCCCCCGACTCTGATTTCGATAGTCGTGTCTGACCGACTGTGTCTGCTTGTGTGCGTACGACGCACGCACACCGACGTCGTCATTGAAGATGCATGCTCGCGTGTCCAGTGCAGTACAGTAGAGTAAGCGCGACGCTAGAAGACGACGGTCGCTTTGGCGAATGTGCGTACACGTGTTTGTGTGTATGTCGGTGATGTGGTCCGATCCGTCGCCTCTGGGAAACTGTCGATCGGCGCGGTACACCGGACGTCTTGAACACCCGTCATACCGTCATACCGTCATACCGTTGGTACACCGTCGCGCTGAGAACGGTTACCGAAAGGTGAACGAACCTCTGATCGGTCGAATGTCTGGGCAGAACGTGAGGAGAGAATGGTGGAGGAAAGGACAGAGGGGAAAAAACAAATATATATATAGAGAGAGAGAGAGAGAGAGAGAGAGAGAGAAAACGGAAAAAAAACCAAACAAAACGGAGAAACGCAGTGTAGAGCAACGGAACGTTCCCGTGTCGGAGGTGTATTGTAGCCGCACTGAAATGCGCGTAACGGCGCGGCGGCAAGTGTCTGCCGTGGTGAACGTTACCTTTGACGGCTGAATTGTGCGTTGCGTTGCTTTGCTTTCCCGGATGTGTATGTAACGTAACGTTCGTTGAGATGGTTCTGAGGAAGAATGTACGACAGTGCCCGTGCCGTCTATGTTCGTGTGCAAAGCCATTGTGTGTGTGTGTGTGTGTGTGTGTGTTGTTTTGAGAATTGCGTCCGGGAATGGCGGTGGGCGTGCCCTGCATGTGGCCCGGAAGGCTGTTCGTTTCGCGGTAGTGTGTGGACAGGGGAGGGGCACGCGTAACGCTGCTGGCATGGCATGGCATGGCATTCGGGAGATGGGAGGGGGCAAACGAAGAAAACAAGACGCGGAGGCTATAAAGACGGGGAGGGGCGCGGTGTGGGTGGCTTGCGCTGCGCTCGGCTGGCGCGTGCGGCGTTGTTTTTGTGCAAAAGAAGAGAAAACGAATGGGTTGCCGGGAGGGGGCCGTTGTGGTGTAGCCGCAGACGCGGCTGTCAGTGAACGTGGTGAGACCGAGGGATGCGGGAGGGGCGGGGGCGGGGAAGACGCTAGAAGAAGGAGAAAAACGCTGCTGCAACCAACATAAAATGAGGCCCTTTGTAACCTGCCAGCAACAAAACAACAACAAAAAAAAAAAAAGGCGTCTATCAACATTGAATGTAAATGGAAATGGACCCAAGTGTAACCTCCCCGCACAAATAGTCGTAAGTAAGTGAGTGAGTGAGTGAGTGAGTGAGTGAGTGAGTGAATGATGATAAAAATGTGCCAGAATGTTGTTAACGTCCCTAGAAAATGAACGAACGAAGATTGATGAGAAACGCGCGATAATATGATGAATGGAAATAATGAACCATGAACATCTCAACAGACATAATTGAAAACCCGATAAACGTTGTAAGGGCAGCGCTGGCTGACCTTCGGCCCTGTGTATTCTGAAACGCCCCCCTTTGAACAACAATGTATACAAAACTGTGCTTAAACTGACACACAATATTTTGAGCGCAACGCAATCTGACTATCAAAGATCCCTGCAAAAGAATGGCCCTGAGTAACATTAAAGTACACCTGTCGGAAATCACTTACCTCACAAAAATCTTCATTACTCGAACTACTGCAATACAGCGAGCACCACTGCTGCCAGCTAAATAAGAGATTCCAAACTACGGAGGGCACTAACTACCGATAGGGATAGTTAGCAAAGTAAAGATGTTTAATAGAGAACAACAAACAATGTATTTACCCTTAATATCATCACCAGTCATAATATATGTAATTTGAAACGTCCGCCATCTCTGTCCTCACATGCACCAGTGCTGGCGGCTCACCCCTAACTGCGCAACGCTACGCGCTGTTCACATCCAGCTATAGCAGTTCATGACAACAACAATGCAAACTAGCCACAGACTGCACACAGCACAGGCAGTGATTTTCACGCGGAGCGCTACGTGGCATTACCAATATAAAAATCTAAACAAACAGCGTACGTACAAATTAGAATAAAAAGAGCAAAAGATCGTTACGTCAAAAAAAAAAAAAAAAAAAACAAAAAAGACAAAAGAGAAAAAACAAACTGCATCTATATGTGCTCTTAACTGTAGATACCTGTACACAGCGTCGTGCAATGAATGCCGGCTCACATTTAATTTTGATTGTTGGAGGAAATGCGTAGGAAATATTATTTAAATGGAAATGAATGGTTGTACTTTAAAAAAGTTTGTTTGGAAACAAAGTATTATTGGGGCATTTTGTTGTGAAGAAAATAGTTACAATTGACATACAGTATTAGATTTGCGCAATGCAGCTTCATTACCTTACCTGTAATAACAGTATGCATCGTCCCGAACGGAGACCAGAGTCGCGAGAAGAGCACGCCGCCGCCCGCTCAGTACAACCGTCCACTCGCTAATACTGTCGACTGACTACTACCTCTCCCGACCCGCCACATATAGATGACAACTGTTCCTGCCGACCCGCTACGTGCTACTAGTGTCGTGTGGCGCAGACTAGCGACGATAAGAAACGCTCTGGTCAGAGATTGTGTCGTGCCTCGCCATCGCTGGTAATGAGTACATACGTGTTTCAGCGCGCGTACCGGAAGACGCAGTGCGGAGCCAGAGACTGTGTTGTCGAGGCCGTCGACGCAGTGCATGTCGGTCGGTCGAGTGCGTGCGGGAGGGCAGAGAGGCAGCGTCGGCACGGAGATGCACGCACGGGGGCTGCGGCGTGGCGCGTTTGCGGTAGGCGCCTTTGGTGGCAACGGCCGGGACAAGCAGCGGTGTATGGTGTGGTGCGGGCCGGACAGGGGCGGAGGAGGAGGAGGAGGCGGCGCGACGATGGCATTGGGGCGGAAACGGGGACGGGGACGGCGACGGCGGATGTTGAGAGGCGTCACGCGCGGACCGACACAGACGCACAGATAGATAGGTAGGAAGAAGAAGAAGGGGCGGCTGGTGAGTGAGTGCAATTTAGGCGGTAGACACAAGAGGTCGGCACGGCATTTGCGTGATGTGGCGTTGTGACGGGGTGTGCTCGCTTGCCTCGTTTTGTTGATGCGCGCAGGAAGATGTGCAGAGCAGCGGCGGGCGGCTCGGCTCGGTTCGGTTTGGCCCGGCGGGCCGCGCTGTTGTCGCGGACGTGAGCGCCCCCTGGCGGGTGGCCGGAGGCGGCGCGGCGTGTTGGACGTGTGGCTGGCGGCAGTGCACAATTGCGAGTGGCTGGCGGTGTGGCGGTTGGCGCGTCGGGCGGCCGAGAGAGAGGAGAGGTATGTGTTTGCGGGCGCCTTTGCTGCGCGGCGTCGTGCAGGGCGGGCGGGCGGGCGCCTGTCGACTGTGTGTGTGTGTGTGTGTGTGTGTGTGTGGCGAATTGGCGGCGTTGTGCTCCGGCCGAAGGCGTCTGGAGAGGAGAGTTGGTCGTGATGTCATGTCGCGCCGTGTCATGTTTGCGAAACGGCTGCCGAGAGGTGTGGTGGTAGCGAGCCGGTCGGTGTCGGTGCGATGGGAATGTGCGTTTGGCGGTTTCGGTGTGCTTTTTGCGGCGTGAGAGTGGGGCGGGCGGGCAGGCTTGCTGTTGTTGGTTCCTTGTGTCTTGTGTGTAGCTTGATGGCAACGTGGAAGGGCGCCGGTTTCGAGCCGTGCGTGTGGTTGTCGACGTTGACTGGTTGGGGTGTGCCGTTGCACGTGCATGTTTGGGTCGTTGGTGTGGTTTTGGCTGGCTGGCTGGCTGGCTGGCTGTGTGTGTGTACGACGGGAAGGGGGAGGCGGCGGTGGATAGTGCAGTAGTTGTGTCGTTGGCACGGGCGTCGGGTGCGGCTGTGCGTAGTGGCGGAAAGGTGTCGGTTGCGGGAAGCGAGGCCGTCGTTGGCGGTGTCGCGTGCCTTCGTGAATCGAGTGGGGGCGGGGAAAGGAGCAGCGTGCCGCTGCGTCGTGGCCGTTAGCCAGAGGCTGTGCTTTGATAGTTTTGTGGACGGTTCGTGCGAGGCGATTTGTTGCCTGCCCTATGTTTGTTTGTTTGTTGTTTTGGAGACGACGACTGGTTGGTGGCGTGCGCGCGAGCGAAGTGGCGGTGTGCGTTTCCCGTGTCGACTGCCGGCCGGCGACAGGTGCGCCGTCGGTGGGGTGGGTGGCCGGCACAAGTAGGGGCGGCGGCGTCGTTGCGGTGTGTTTGTGTTGTCGGCGACAGCTGTTTGTGCGGTGCGTGTGAATGGTGGTGCAAACGTGTGCTGGCGTTGAGGCTGCGACCGCGGCGTGTTGTTGGTTGATGTTGAACAGCGGCTGTGTGCGGTGGTGGTGTTGCCGCACGTGCATCCGGCCCGGCGCGGAAAGCGCAGTTGCGGCGGCCCTTCGGTGCCAGCCACGTCGCGTGAGCGGCGGGTTGCTCTGGTCGACACGTGGTGCTCTGGTTTGTTGTTTGGTGCCCTTTGGCCGGTGGGTGGTCCGTGTGTCTCGGTATCTGGTCGTGGTCGTGCTGCCCGTTTGTCGGCGTTGTCCTGTGGCTTCGCTTTTGTTTTTGCGGCGTGCCGACGACCCGACGCGACCTTTACACCCAAAGTGTGGCGCCCGAAGGTGAACCAACGTCGTAATCCGACCTGGGCGCTTAAGCTCTAAGCCTAAGCTGAGCGAACCGAACCTGTAGCGTTGCGTAGCGTGAGGTGCGGTGAGGTCAGCCTCAGCGCCAAGTAAGCCAAGCTGTCCGGCCGTGAGGTGGGTGGGTAGGTAGGTGCGGCTGCTGCGGCCACCTGACGCCCGACGTGTGTTTGAATGCTTAACCTAAGTTTGAGGCTTAACCTAACCCAAGTGGCCTTAACCTAACCTAACCTAACCTAACCTCTGACGCCCGACGTGTGTTTGAATGCTTAACCTAAGTTTGACGCTTAACCTAACACCGACCCTTAACCTAACCGAGGTGCCCCTAACCTAACCTTAATGTAACGTAACCTAACCTAACCTCTGACGCCTGACGTGTGTTTTGAATGCTTAACCTAACCCAAGTGCCCTTAACCTAACCCACGTCCACCGAACCTAACCGAGACGTGTGAACCTAATGTCTAACTCGTAACGCGTGATGTTGGCTGTCGTGTGTGCTGACGGCAGATTGGGTTGGTCTGTAGTTGCGGATTTCGGGTTTGCCTCGGGCGAGGGGTTGGCTCGTAAGCGGCGAGGGGCGCTCCGGCGGAGCATGTTGCTTTGCAGGCGGCGCCCGTTTTTGCGGCGGGCACAATTGAAATTGTTGGGAAACGAACGAAAGGGCTGTGAATGTTGGCGGGCGAGAGGAGGAGGACGTGGCCCGACGGCTGCGGGCCGATCGGGAAACGGTGGGAGGGCGATGGGGCGGCGGAGGTGCGTTTGCACGGCCGTCATCGCCGCACGCCTCCGCTTGTGTGGCTGTGGCGCCGGCCGCGCTGGCCGGGCTGCCGCGGCGACGGTGCGGGGCTTTTGCCGAAGGTTTGGCCATTGTGGCCGGTCGCCGGCTGGGGCTGTGGGGGCGGCATTTGGGCGTGGGCGGCGATTCTCGGCGGGCCGACCCAGGCTGTAGCGCGCGGTGGCTGCAGTTTGGCCGTGGTTTGCGGCGCTGCCGTGGCGACTGGTTGGCGACTGTGGTGTGGCTGTGTGTAGCCCCATCCTCGGTGGTTTGAAAGGCGCGGGTGGTTGTGGCGCAGGTGTGGGGCTGCTCCGCACAGGCTGTCGGACGTTGGGCGGTAGCAAGCGCGGGAGGCGCGGCGCGGCGGCGCGCAGAGTGGCGGCCGCTCTCTCGGCCGTCCGCGCCCGCCCGCGACACTGGCTGGGCCTGTGCGTCGAGGCGGCTATTCCTCTGCTGTGCGCTCCGCTCGCTGCGTGTCTCCTCTCGCTCTCGCTGCTCGCTGTGTGTTAACGCGCGTCGTCGAAATGGCAGATCAGGCGGCTACGAACGAGACTGCTGCGGCACCCGCCGCCACCGGCACTACGAAGAAGGCAAAGTCTGCGTCGTCTGCGAAGAAGCCGCGCGCCAAGCCTGCGCACCCGCGCACCTCTGAGATGGTGACGGCCGCCATCAAGAGTCTGAAGGAGCGCGGCGGATCGTCGCTGCAGGCGATCAAGAAGTACATTGCCGCGCACTACAAGCTGGACGCGGAGAAGCTGGCGCCGTTTATCAAGAAGTACCTCAAGTCGGCCGTGGTGGCGGGCGAGCTGGTGCAGACGAAGGGGAAGGGCGCGTCCGGCTCTTTCAAGCTTGCCGGCGCCGGCGGCGGGGCGGCTGAGGGCGGCAAGGCTCGTGCTGGCGGTGCCAAGAAGAAGCGCGCCGCTCCGGCCAGCAAGGAGAAGAAGGGCGCCCGTGCGGCCGGCGCAAAGAAGGCTGGTGGCGTGAAGGCGGCGACTGGTCGGAAGGCGGGCGCCGCCAAGAAGGCGTCTGCGGCGTCGGCCGCTCCCGCCGGTGCGAAGAAGGCGGCTGCTGCCAAGCCGGCCAAGGCCAAGTCGCCGTCGAAGGCGAAGAAGGCCGCCAAGGTTCCGACGAAGAAGCCGAAGGCGCCGCGCCCGAAGAAGGCGACGACGCCGTCTAAGGCGAAGGCTTCGCCCAAGAAGAAGAAGTAGAGAGGAATGGGAAAGGAAGGGTTGGCGGTTGACTCCGTCGTCCGCACCCCCCGTCCCCGTCGTCTAGTGGCGCGCAACAGACGCGCGGCCCAAAACGGCCCTTCTCAGGGCCATCAAAGCACGTCGGGAAGGTTTTGATTGTCGTGTTTGTGTTGCGGTGTGGTTGTGTCGTCTGGCGTTTCTGTATGCCCGTGTGTGGATACTGTTTGCGTGCCGTGGTGGTTGGATTGCGGGGGGGGGGTCGGTGGCGGGTGCGGGCGGCGGTAGCGGTTTTGTCGTTGCGGTTGATTGTCGCCGTTTTTTTTTTTTGGTCGCGGCCGGCCGACGGTTGGTTTTGTGTCATGTTGTTTGAATACTTTGGTTGGCCTGCCTGCCGTCTTCTCGGATGTGTCTTGTCTTGTGTGTGTGTTCTTGCAACGGGGGCGGGGGACGTTGAGATGTGGAAAGGGTCGGTGGCGTTGGACGTGCCTGGCTTTTTGTTTCGTTTTCTTTTCGAAACGAAGCGGCGGCCGGCCGTGTGGTTGACGGCGTCGGCCGATGGGTATTGTGCGCTTTGAGCGCCGCGCCGGGGAGGCATGATGTTGATTGTTGCGCGCGCCAGCAAGCTGGCAGGGGAGAGCGGCTGTGGCGGACGGACGGGAAGTGGAAGTGGTGTTTTGTCTTTGGTTCTGTGGTTGTGGGGCGAGAGGCGACCGACAAAGTTTGCTCGCGACGGAGTGATGTTAGTGGCCCTTAAAAGGGCCGTTTTGTTTGTTGCGTGCGTGGGCGGTGCCCAGCGGCTGGCGCGGTGTTTAGGCGCGCTCGCCGCGGATGCGGCGCGCGAGCTGGATGTCCTTGGGCATGATGGTGACGCGCTTGGCGTGGATTGCGCACAGGTTGGTGTCTTCGAAGAGGCCGACGAGGTAGGCCTCGCTGGCCTCCTGCAGGGCCATGACCGCGGAGCTCTGGAAGCGCAGGTCGGTCTTGAAGTCCTGGGCGATCTCGCGCACTAGGCGCTGGAATGGCAGCTTGCGGATGAGCAGCTCTGTGCTCTTCTGGTAGCGCCTGATTTCTCGCAGGGCGACGGTGCCCGGCCTGTAGCGGTGGGGCTTCTTGACGCCGCCGGTGGCGGGCGCGCTCTTCCTCGCCGCCTTGGTGGCGAGCTGTTTGCGCGGCGCCTTTCCGCCGGTGGACTTGCGGGCCGTTTGCTTTGTGCGGGCCATAGCGGTAGCGGTTAGCGGAGCGGCGTGGAGGCGAGCGAGGTGCTGCGTCGGGTGCTGCCTTGACGACACGGGCGCGCGCCAGCCACCGTGGTGCGCTTATATGCCCTCGGTTGCGCGTGGTGGGGGGAGGGCGGGCCAGAGTCTATATAGGGGGGCTGGCGCAAGCACCGCCCCACAACATACTATTCTAAACTCACTGGGGAACACGCCGCACTGTACGTGGCGAACAAGGCAGACTACACGAATCTACTAGACTTTCTCAAAGAAAGGAAGGTAGAACACTTCACGTACAGGACAGTCTTGGAAAAAACACAGCAGTACGTGATCAAGGGGATAGACTCACGTACCCCGACCGACACGGTACACAACGAACTCTCTGCTCTCGGGTGGGAGTGCATTCGGGTAAACCGGATGTCGGAGTTCGGCACAGCGAGACCGTCGCACAACTACATGGCGGAGCTGGCCGACACGGCCAAATCCCGCGACCTGTTGAAGTTAAAATTATTTCTTCACATGGTCGTTAATGTAGAGGTGTACAACACGCCGCGCACCCCCCAACAATGCCACAACTGCCAGCGCTATGCGCACGCGGGTATCAGATGCGGTCTCGCACCCCGCTGCCGCATTTGCGCTGGCGGTCACACGACCCAACGCTGCAAACTCCCCAATACAGCACCTCGCAAGTGCGCCAACTGTGGTGCTGCCCATCCGGCAAACTACAGAGGGTGCATTGCATACAAAGCAGCTCTGAGGCGCAAACTCGCTAAACATGCGAAACCAACCGCCATCACAGTTCCAAAACCGCCCCCGCGCCCAGTAAGAAGTGGAATATCCTTCGCTGGAGCGGTCGCTGGCAGCCCCAGCAGCGCGGGACGGTCAGAGGAGCCCCAGAGCTCAGAACACGCTCAGCAAACACCCCCAGCAACAGACACACAACAGACAAACACAACAAATGACACCACACCCGCACCGGGCACACCACATGAAACTAGCAACACCACCACCCTACCCCCTGTGATCGCGAACTGCAGCCCACCACAGGCTACAGAAAACACACCCACACAGGGACAACCACAGCGCCAGAGGAGGAGGAGAAGGAGAAACTACCGCAGCACGAAGAACACGACCGCACCACAACAAGTACACAGTCAACAGAACACCAACACACACGAACACATCCCGGACACCAACTCAACAACCCACATAACACACCCACTCACCACAGAAAGCACACAGGCGCCCACAACTGCCACACGAACAAACGACTCGCAGGCCAGCCCCCACCAAACGCCGACTCTGGAACAAGCGGCCGCTAACACGACCAACAACTCCCAGGCCGACATGACCAACATCACTACAACATTCCAGAGAATAATGGAAACATTATTCCCCGGACGCACGACCACCGAAATAGTCACGAAGATTATGGGGTGTGTCTCACAACTCTTCATGCAGTTCATGTCGAGCACGCTCAACTGGACTAGCTTCCAAGCCACTGTCACACCACTCTTAACACTAATACATGGATAATACACCACACCAGCCCCAAAACGCAGACTTAAACACAATCACACAGATCCTGTTTTGGAATGCCAACGGGATCGCAAACAAAAAAGCCGAGATGGCCGCGTTCATGGAGCGAAAGGGTATCCGAATCGCTCTTGTGAACGAAACACTGCTTACGCCTCGCAAACAACTAAACCTCCCAGGTTATTGCGTCTACCGTACCGACCGAGCGGATGGCAGGAGGGGAGGCGGCACGGCAATCATTATACACAGAGACATAGACCACACGAACATCGAGCTCCCAGCACTTGAAAGACTAGAGGCTACGGCCGTCAGGGTCAAGTTCAACGGAGCCAACACCACACTGGTATCGCTATACAATCCACCTAATCACATAGTAACACGCGATATCAGCACAGTACTCAACATAGCACCGCGGGTAATAGCCGCTGGAGACCTCAACGCAAAACACCCTGATTGGAACTCAAGAATACGAACCTCCAACGGCAAGAAACTGTACGAACACGCACTAGGCCGAAACTACATTATACTTGGGCCGGACGTTCCCACGTTCGTGCCTACACAGGCCCGACATAGGCCAGACGTGTTAGACATAGCCCTCATAAAGGGCATCACATGCACACTCAACCTAACGGTTGAAAACGATCTGGACTCAGACCACATGCCTGTAATACTGCACATGGAAGAGACACTGCAGGACATCGAACCACGCAGGATGCTTAACTACAAGCGTGCGAACTGGACACTGTTCAAGGAAACGCTTGATAGTCGCATTCCTGACACCCACGAAATTAACAACACACAGCAAATCGATGAGGCTGTGGAGGCTCTCACAACTGCCGTCCAAGACGCAATGACTGACGCCATTCCATTTACAACACCAAGACAACACTCGACGGCCCTGCCCCAGGAAATCCTGGGCCTTATCTCAATGAGGAACCGCCTCAGGAGATACTGGCAGCGTACCAGGCGCCCGTTCTATAAACTGCACGTCAACAGACTCCAGGGCATAATACGGAATAAAATCCAAACATTCAGAAACGAACAATGGGGACAGAAACTCTCTCGGCTGGATACCACACGTCCTGGCGTGTGGCAGCTGGCCAGACACTTCACCAGGGAGAAACATTACATCCCCACGTTACAAGGACCAGACGGCCCAGCCTACTCCGCGACGGAGAAGGCAGAGCTTATGGCCACAACACTTGCAGCGTCCTTCATGCCGAATCTGGTTCCTTCAGACCCAGCATTCACACTTGAAACGGACCAGGAGGTTACACGGCTTGTAGCCCAGCCCTCGCGCGACGAAATCAGACGTGCTAGCACAAATGAAGTCACATGGGCTATCAAGCACACCAACGCTAGAAAAGCCCCTGGGCCTGATGGCATTCAAAACCGTGTCCTCCAGGAGTTCACGGATAAAGCCGTAGAATACCTCACACACCTAACGAATGCCATCCTGACACACCAACACTTCCCTGACTTTTGGAAGGCGGCCAAGGTCCTGATGTTCAGGAAGCCAGGGAAAGACCACTCCCTCCCACAAAATTACCGACCCATCAGTCTGCTGTGCTCGCTCAGCAAGATTGTTGAGAAGGTAATATTAAAACGTATCACTAGGCATTGCATCGCCAACGACACCCTAAGACCGGAGCAATTCGGTTTTAGGAATCACCACTCGACAACACAACAACTCCTCCGCGTAGTCGAACATATAACACACGGCTACAACATGAACAAAGCCACAGGGGCCGTGTTCCTAGACATCGAAAAGGCTTTCGATCGTCTCTGGCACAACGGACTCATACGCAAACTAAGCGAAGCTGGTTTCCCGGACGGACTCGTACGTCTCATACACTCATATCTCACGAACAGAAGTTTCAACACTAACGTGCAGGATAAACAATCAACACAACACGGTATCCAAGCTGGAGTACCCCAAGGAAGCATCCTGGGGCCCATCTTGTTTAACCTGTACATTAATGACTACCCAGCGACACGAAACACGACGTTAGCCGTCTACGCGGATGACACCGCCATCCTCGCGCAAGACTGGAAACCGTCGAACATCAACTCACGAATACAGACAGCACTCAGAACAGCTGAGCCTTGGCTGGAGCGATGGCGTATTAAAGTAAACGTCGACAAGTGCGAAGCAGTTCTGTTCACACGCAGACCGAAACTACTGCGCAAACACCAACACTGTAGACCGATAACACTACATACACGCCCAATACGTTTCCGAGAGAAAGTCAGATACCTTGGTGTCTGGCTGGACCGGAAACTTACATGGGGGGACCACATCGAATACGTTGCCAACCGAGCGCACGCGAGGCTCAAACAGCTCTACCCAATGCTCAACAGGGAAAGCACACTGAATAGGAGGGTGTCGAGGTCCTTATACACGACACTGATTAGACCTCTGATGACGTACGCAGCTCCCGTCTGGGGATATGCAGCTCCCACACGACTGCGCCGCCTGCAGATCATACAGAACAAAGTGCTACGAATCATTAGCAATGCTCCACGCTACACACGCACCGTGGATCTTCACCATGAATACCGCCTTGATACCATCAAGGAAGTATTCAAGAAACACGCCACACGACTATACAGGAACTCGAGACACTCGAACAATCCTTTCATCCTCACTCTGGGAAACTACGATCACAACCACAGGTGGAAACACAAGCGTCCAAAGACACTGCTAACTAGGGCATAACCACCTATGGTAAACTAACATACGCAAACAGCGACAAACGTCGGTAAGCCCCTGCATTTCAGCAATACTGACTGGCAACTACCAGCTGCTATTAGAGCCGACCAACAGGCCACAGCAGGGACACCGACGAGCTCGCCCACAGACGCACGAACAATCTCCCAACACTCCCTCACACTGTGCCTCCGGTATATGACCTATCGGACACAAGACCGATAACAAACATAACTGTTGCAGGTTGCAGGACGCTGAACGAGGACTCTGTACCAGCACCCAGCGCCAGCCGCCGAGCAGCACAAGCGCACAACGTCAAGGTATCGACATGCATGATACCCACTACTAACAAAGCCTATCCTTGCACAACCTATCGCAGGCAGCAAGATAACCGCTACTGCTCTTGCCGCCCGACCTAACTTTCGCAGAGGTTTTTTTCCCTTGGCTCTTGCCTTGGCACTTTTTTTCCTCTGCCCTTCAAACCGCTACCCTTCGTCAGATTTCGACCAATCTATCTCCAGATGAGCGCGTATTAATGGCTAATCCTAACCAGACGTACGCAAACATCGCAGTACCCACATCCTGCGACACCTCACTTTAGTGAATACTAACCCTTATGCAGAGATGGCAGTAGACCTTTTGTGTTGGCCATCATGCCGGTGTGGGCGTGGAGGGGCTCCACCTTTTCTTTTCTTCTTTTTTGTGCGCCGGGCGCAGACCGTAGCCGACTCGCTAGCGCCGGGTGAGGAGCCAGCCGCTGCAGCAGACGCTTTGCTTGCCTTGAGCTTTTTGAGGATTTAGAAGAGATGACTGGCCGCGGCAAGGGAGGAAAGGGGCTCGGCAAGGGTGGCGCCAAGCGGCACCGCAAGGTGTTGCGCGACAACATCCAGGGCATCACGAAGCCCGCGATCCGCCGCCTGGCTCGCAGGGGCGGCGTGAAGCGCATCTCTGGTCTGATCTACGAGGAGACCCGCGGAGTGCTGAAGGTGTTCCTGGAGAACGTGATCCGCGACGCGGTGACGTACACTGAGCACGCCAAGCGCAAGACTGTGACGGCCATGGACGTGGTGTACGCCCTGAAGAGGCAGGGGCGCACCCTGTACGGTTTCGGCGGTTAGGCGCGTCGCAGCCGGTGTGCTGTGCCGCGTTGGCCTTCCCGCGGCCGTGGGAGAGACGAAAACGGCCCTTTTCAGGGCCACCACACTGTTCGGAAATTGAAAAGTGCGAAAGAGTCTGTGTTGTTGCTGCGTGTGTTGCCTGCCTGCCTTGTTTCTTTCATTCTTCATTTCGTTTGCGTTTGACTGACGTGACGTGACTGGGAGAAAGGAAAGGAAGCGGGTCTTGTGGCTGTGTGTGTGTGTGTGTGTGTGTGTGTGTGTGTGTGTGTGTGTGCGTGCGCGCGCGCGCGAGAGAGGGCGTTGTGTGTTTGTTTTGTTTATCGATCGATGGAGACGCCGGGCTGTGTGTTGTTGTTGTTGTTGTTGTTGTTGTTGTGCGAGAGGCGGTGAATATTTGCGTGGTTTTGGCTGTGTGTTTGCGGCGGCGTTGGAGTTGCCGAGGCAAGGCGTGCCCATAGGCGGCCGGATCAGCTGTTTCGTTTGTATGGGGCGCGCGGGAGTGGAGGGCGGTGTGTCGACACGCTCGTTTAACAGTTGGTGATTATTGCTGTCGTTGTCGTTTGGAAGGCGACTGTGCGTGCGTGGAGGTGCTTGAGGCAAACGAAAAACAAAAGAGAAACGTGTGTGTGGCCACACGGGCTGTGGACGACAAGATGGCGGCGGCTCTTCTTGTTGTTCTTCTCTCTTTCCTTTAGTCCTCTACCGTTAGAGGGGGAGTTGGTGGAGGTTATTGTCGCCTGTGGACATTTGCTCCTCTTTTCTGTGTGTTGTTCTTATCTTTGGTAGTGTGCTTTTTCGGACGTTGCTGTTTGTTGAGAGTGATTATGTGTTCTGTTTGTGCTACTGCTGGAGTAGCGACTCGGGTCTTGCACATCTGTCCCTGTGGTGTTCATATTGCCCAAGGGTCAAGACGTAATAGTCATTTTCTGAATTCCGCGCGGTGGCGTAGAACGCTTGTGCCAGGGCGCGGAATCGTGTTGTGGGTGGTTGTAGGCAGGTCTGCCGCGGGGACGTGTAAGGCCCGTCGTAGAGCGCTCTGCTTTGGACCCTTCTGTAGGCGATGCATCGTCGACCTGGCTGCATAGCCCCTATAGAGGGCGCGCATATTTCCAGTATCGCTACCCCTGTTGCGGGGTCGAGGGAACAGGGGTACAGGATCTGCATCCTGGCGTGAGCGTTTGTGCCAAGTTGCCCTATGTGACACTTCGATGTCAGGCGTGACACCGAGGTACCTCGCAGAATATCTGCCCCTGCAATCGTAGCAGTTGGTATGGTCTTCTTGCCGGCGGCGGCTGTGGAAGTGAAGTTAAGTTAAAGTAAAGTAAAGTAAAGCAAAGCGCGGCGAGGACGACTGAAATTTTGCTTTGGACGTAGGTTTGTGTGGTGGCCCTGAAAAGGGCCGATTGTTGTGAGCCGAGCCGGGCCGGCAAAGCGCGTTGCGTGCAGGGGAGCACGCAGCGCTGCTGGGCGGCGGGTCCGCGTGCCGATTGCCTGGCCTCTCTGTTTAGGCCTTCTTCTCGGTCTTCTTTGGCAGCAGGACGGCCTGGATGTTGGGCAGGACACCACCCTGTGCGATGGTGACGCCCGACAGGAGCTTGTTGAGCTCCTCGTCGTTGCGGATGGCAAGCTGCAGGTGGCGCGGGATGATGCGCGTCTTCTTGTTGTCGCGGGCCGCGTTTCCGGCCAGCTCGAGCACCTCAGCCGCGAGGTACTCCATGACGGCGGCGAGGTAGACGGGCGCCCCGGCGCCGACGCGCTCGGCGTAGTTTCCCTTGCGCAGGAGGCGGTGGATTCTGCCGACCGGGAACTGGAGCCCGGCCCTGCTTGAGCGGGACTTTGACTTGCCCTTGACTTTGCCTCCCTTTCCGCGTCCGGACATGGCGATGCGCTGTGGTGTAAAAAAACGAGACGAGACGAAGGACGGTGCGAGCCGCAGCGAGTCGAGCAGCGGAGTGGCGGCGCCGCCAGGGGTGGGGGTCCTTTATGCTCTCGGGTGCGGCGGCCGGTTGCGCTCGCGGCCCATTGGTCGGCGGCCGCAACGGGGCGAGCTGGTAAAGGTGCGGCGGCGGGGCGCGCTGGGTGCCACTGTGTGGGGAGACGCTGACTAGAGCGGAGCGCTTGCTGCTGGTGTTGCTGCCGTACGTTCTTGTTTGTTTGCGATGCCGCCCAAGACTAGCGGGAAGGCCGCCAAGAAGGCTGGCAAGGCGCAGAAGAACATTTCGAAGGGCGACAAGAAGAAGAAGCGCAAGAGGAAGGAGAGCTATGCCATCTACATCTACAAGGTGCTGAAGCAGGTGCACCCTGACACGGGCATCTCGTCGAAGGCGATGAGCATCATGAACAGCTTCGTGAACGACATTTTCGAGCGCATCGCGGCCGAGGCGTCTCGCCTGGCGCACTACAACAAGCGCTCGACCATCACGTCCCGCGAGATCCAGACCGCTGTGCGGCTGTTGCTGCCTGGCGAGCTGGCCAAGCACGCCGTGAGCGAGGGCACGAAGGCGGTGACCAAGTACACGAGCTCCAAGTAAGGAGGTGGCTCTGGAATGGAAGGAGATCCTCCGTTGCGAGAGCGGCAAAACGGCCCTTTTCAGGGCCACCAAATGGCCTTTGCGGGAAGGGCGGAATTGTTGTTGTTGTTGTTTTTGTTTTGTTTTGTGTGTGAGTGGGTGGACGGTGGCAATAGCTACCGCTTTGGTTGCGACGCGACGGGGTGGGGTGGCCGATGCGATGAATAATTTGATTGTTTATGGGGCGCGTCGCGTGTCGCGTGTTGCGGGGTGCGGCCACGGTGTGACGTGGAATGGAGGCACGTGCGCACAAGTCGTTGTCTGCGAGGGGGGGGGGGGAAGTGCGATCGGTGATGTGCCCTTTGGATGGAGGTGCCGGTTAGTTACGTGACGGGTGGAAACGACACGCGATTGTTGGGAATGTCAGTGTGTAACGACGGCCGTTTGCGGGTCGGTTTGCACGCCATATATGGCGAGGGTGAAATGTGTCTGTAAATGCAGCGTGGAGGCGTGTGAGTGACGTTTAAATGTGAACGCGCATTGAGACACACCACTGTGTATTGCATTGTACGGGCGACACGCACGATGATATGTACCTTTCCCCCGACTCTGATTTCGATAGTCGTGTCTGACCGACTGTGTCTGCTTGTGTGCGTACGACGCACGCACACCGACGTCGTCATTGAAGATGCATGCTCGCGTGTCCAGTGCAGTACAGTAGAGTAAGCGCGACGCTAGAAGACGACGGTCGCTTTGGCGAATGTGCGTACACGTGTTTGTGTGTATGTCGGTGATGTGGTCCGATCCGTCGCCTCTGGGAAACTGTCGATCGGCGCGGTACACCGGACGTCTTGAACACCCGTCATACCGTCATACCGTCATACCGTTGGTACACCGTCGCGCTGAGAACGGTTACCGAAAGGTGAACGAACCTCTGATCGGTCGAATGTCTGGGCAGAACGTGAGGAGAGAATGGTGGAGGAAAGGACAGAGGGGAAAAAACAAATATATATATAGAGAGAGAGAGAGAGAGAGAGAGAGAGAGAAAACGGAAAAAAAACCAAACAAAACGGAGAAACGCAGTGTAGAGCAACGGAACGTTCCCGTGTCGGAGGTGTATTGTAGCCGCACTGAAATGCGCGTAACGGCGCGGCGGCAAGTGTCTGCCGTGGTGAACGTTACCTTTGACGGCTGAATTGTGCGTTGCGTTGCTTTGCTTTCCCGGATGTGTATGTAACGTAACGTTCGTTGAGATGGTTCTGAGGAAGAATGTACGACAGTGCCCGTGCCGTCTATGTTCGTGTGCAAAGCCATTGTGTGTGTGTGTGTGTGTGTGTGTGTTGTTTTGAGAATTGCGTCCGGGAATGGCGGTGGGCGTGCCCTGCATGTGGCCCGGAAGGCTGTTCGTTTCGCGGTAGTGTGTGGACAGGGGAGGGGCACGCGTAACGCTGCTGGCATGGCATGGCATGGCATTCGGGAGATGGGAGGGGGCAAACGAAGAAAACAAGACGCGGAGGCTATAAAGACGGGGAGGGGCGCGGTGTGGGTGGCTTGCGCTGCGCTCGGCTGGCGCGTGCGGCGTTGTTTTTGTGCAAAAGAAGAGAAAACGAATGGGTTGCCGGGAGGGGGCCGTTGTGGTGTAGCCGCAGACGCGGCTGTCAGTGAACGTGGTGAGACCGAGGGATGCGGGAGGGGCGGGGGCGGGGAAGACGCTAGAAGAAGGAGAAAAACGCTGCTGCAACCAACATAAAATGAGGCCCTTTGTAACCTGCCAGCAACAAAACAACAACAAAAAAAAAAAAAGGCGTCTATCAACATTGAATGTAAATGGAAATGGACCCAAGTGTAACCTCCCCGCACAAATAGTCGTAAGTAAGTGAGTGAGTGAGTGAGTGAGTGAGTGAGTGAGTGAATGATGATAAAAATGTGCCAGAATGTTGTTAACGTCCCTAGAAAATGAACGAACGAAGATTGATGAGAAACGCGCGATAATATGATGAATGGAAATAATGAACCATGAACATCTCAACAGACATAATTGAAAACCCGATAAACGTTGTAAGGGCAGCGCTGGCTGACCTTCGGCCCTGTGTATTCTGAAACGCCCCCCTTTGAACAACAATGTATACAAAACTGTGCTTAAACTGACACACAATATTTTGAGCGCAACGCAATCTGACTATCAAAGATCCCTGCAAAAGAATGGCCCTGAGTAACATTAAAGTACACCTGTCGGAAATCACTTACCTCACAAAAATCTTCATTACTCGAACTACTGCAATACAGCGAGCACCACTGCTGCCAGCTAAATAAGAGATTCCAAACTACGGAGGGCACTAACTACCGATAGGGATAGTTAGCAAAGTAAAGATGTTTAATAGAGAACAACAAACAATGTATTTACCCTTAATATCATCACCAGTCATAATATATGTAATTTGAAACGTCCGCCATCTCTGTCCTCACATGCACCAGTGCTGGCGGCTCACCCCTAACTGCGCAACGCTACGCGCTGTTCACATCCAGCTATAGCAGTTCATGACAACAACAATGCAAACTAGCCACAGACTGCACACAGCACAGGCAGTGATTTTCACGCGGAGCGCTACGTGGCATTACCAATATAAAAATCTAAACAAACAGCGTACGTACAAATTAGAATAAAAAGAGCAAAAGATCGTTACGTCAAAAAAAAAAAAAAAAAAAACAAAAAAGACAAAAGAGAAAAAACAAACTGCATCTATATGTGCTCTTAACTGTAGATACCTGTACACAGCGTCGTGCAATGAATGCCGGCTCACATTTAATTTTGATTGTTGGAGGAAATGCGTAGGAAATATTATTTAAATGGAAATGAATGGTTGTACTTTAAAAAAGTTTGTTTGGAAACAAAGTATTATTGGGGCATTTTGTTGTGAAGAAAATAGTTACAATTGACATACAGTATTAGATTTGCGCAATGCAGCTTCATTACCTTACCTGTAATAACAGTATGCATCGTCCCGAACGGAGACCAGAGTCGCGAGAAGAGCACGCCGCCGCCCGCTCAGTACAACCGTCCACTCGCTAATACTGTCGACTGACTACTACCTCTCCCGACCCGCCACATATAGATGACAACTGTTCCTGCCGACCCGCTACGTGCTACTAGTGTCGTGTGGCGCAGACTAGCGACGATAAGAAACGCTCTGGTCAGAGATTGTGTCGTGCCTCGCCATCGCTGGTAATGAGTACATACGTGTTTCAGCGCGCGTACCGGAAGACGCAGTGCGGAGCCAGAGACTGTGTTGTCGAGGCCGTCGACGCAGTGCATGTCGGTCGGTCGAGTGCGTGCGGGAGGGCAGAGAGGCAGCGTCGGCACGGAGATGCACGCACGGGGGCTGCGGCGTGGCGCGTTTGCGGTAGGCGCCTTTGGTGGCAACGGCCGGGACAAGCAGCGGTGTATGGTGTGGTGCGGGCCGGACAGGGGCGGAGGAGGAGGAGGAGGCGGCGCGACGATGGCATTGGGGCGGAAACGGGGACGGGGACGGCGACGGCGGATGTTGAGAGGCGTCACGCGCGGACCGACACAGACGCACAGATAGATAGGTAGGAAGAAGAAGAAGGGGCGGCTGGTGAGTGAGTGCAATTTAGGCGGTAGACACAAGAGGTCGGCACGGCATTTGCGTGATGTGGCGTTGTGACGGGGTGTGCTCGCTTGCCTCGTTTTGTTGATGCGCGCAGGAAGATGTGCAGAGCAGCGGCGGGCGGCTCGGCTCGGTTCGGTTTGGCCCGGCGGGCCGCGCTGTTGTCGCGGACGTGAGCGCCCCCTGGCGGGTGGCCGGAGGCGGCGCGGCGTGTTGGACGTGTGGCTGGCGGCAGTGCACAATTGCGAGTGGCTGGCGGTGTGGCGGTTGGCGCGTCGGGCGGCCGAGAGAGAGGAGAGGTATGTGTTTGCGGGCGCCTTTGCTGCGCGGCGTCGTGCAGGGCGGGCGGGCGGGCGCCTGTCGACTGTGTGTGTGTGTGTGTGTGTGTGTGTGTGGCGAATTGGCGGCGTTGTGCTCCGGCCGAAGGCGTCTGGAGAGGAGAGTTGGTCGTGATGTCATGTCGCGCCGTGTCATGTTTGCGAAACGGCTGCCGAGAGGTGTGGTGGTAGCGAGCCGGTCGGTGTCGGTGCGATGGGAATGTGCGTTTGGCGGTTTCGGTGTGCTTTTTGCGGCGTGAGAGTGGGGCGGGCGGGCAGGCTTGCTGTTGTTGGTTCCTTGTGTCTTGTGTGTAGCTTGATGGCAACGTGGAAGGGCGCCGGTTTCGAGCCGTGCGTGTGGTTGTCGACGTTGACTGGTTGGGGTGTGCCGTTGCACGTGCATGTTTGGGTCGTTGGTGTGGTTTTGGCTGGCTGGCTGGCTGGCTGGCTGTGTGTGTGTACGACGGGAAGGGGGAGGCGGCGGTGGATAGTGCAGTAGTTGTGTCGTTGGCACGGGCGTCGGGTGCGGCTGTGCGTAGTGGCGGAAAGGTGTCGGTTGCGGGAAGCGAGGCCGTCGTTGGCGGTGTCGCGTGCCTTCGTGAATCGAGTGGGGGCGGGGAAAGGAGCAGCGTGCCGCTGCGTCGTGGCCGTTAGCCAGAGGCTGTGCTTTGATAGTTTTGTGGACGGTTCGTGCGAGGCCGATTTGTTGCCTGCCCTATGTTTGTTTGTTTGTTGTTTTGGAGACGACGACTGGTTGGTGGCGTGCGCGCGAGCGAAGTGGCGGTGTGCGTTTCCCGTGTCGACTGCCGGCCGGCGACAGGTGCGCCGTCGGTGGGGTGGGTGGCCGGCACAAGTAGGGGCGGCGGCGTCGTTGCGGTGTGTTTGTGTTGTCGGCGACAGCTGTTTGTGCGGTGCGTGTGAATGGTGGTGCAAACGTGTGCTGGCGTTGAGGCTGCGACCCGCGGCGTGTTGTTGGTTGATGTTGAACAGCGGCTGTGTGCGGTGGTGGTGTTGCCGCACGTGCATCCGGCCCGGCGCGGAAAGCGCAGTTGCGGCGGCCCTTCGGTGCCAGCCACGTCGCGTGAGCGGCGGGTTGCTCTGGTCGACACGTGGTGCTCTGGTTTGTTGTTTGGTGCCCTTTGGCCGGTGGGTGGTCCGTGTGTCTCGGTATCTGGTCGTGGTCGTGCTGCCGTTTGTCGGCGTTGTCCTGTGGCTTCGCTTTTTGTTTTTGCGGCGTGCCGACGACCCGACGCGACTTTACACCCAAAGTGTGGGCGCCCGAAGGTGAACCAACGTCGTAATCCGACCTGGGCGCTTAAGCTCTAAGCCTAAGCTGAGCGAACCGAACCTGTAGCGTTGCGTAGCGTGAGGTGCGGTGAGGTCAGCCTCAGCGCCAAGTAAGCCAAGCTGTCCGGCCGTGAGGTGGGTGGGTAGGTAGGTGCGGCTGCTGCGGCCACCTGACGCCCGACGTGTGTTTGAATGCTTAACCTAAGTTTGAGGCTTAACCTAACCCAAGTGGCCTTAACCTAACCTAACCTAACCTAACCTCTGACGCCCGACGTGTGTTTGAATGCTTAACCTAAGTTGACGCTTAACCTAACACCGACCCTTAACCTAACCGAGGTGCCCCTAACCTAACCTTAATGTACGTAACCTAACCTAACCTCTGACGCCTGACGTGTGTTTTGAATGCTTAACCTAACCCAAGTGCCCTTACCTAACCCACGTCCACCGAACTAACCGAGACGTGTGAACCTAATGTCTAACTCGTAACGCGTGATGTTGGCTGTCGTGTGTGCTGACGGCAGATTGGGTTGGTCTGTAGTTGCGGATTCGGGTTTGCCTCGGGCGAGGGTTGGCTCGTAAGCGGCGAGGGGCGCTCCGGCGAGCATGTTGCTTTGCAGGCGGCGCCCGTTTT
>NW_026046857.1:0-2500 GCF_023864275.1 Schistocerca cancellata
TAACCTAACCCAAGTTGTGCCTTAACCTAACCCAAGTTGTGCCTTAACCTAACCCAAGTTGTGCCTTAACCTAACCCAAGTTGTGCCTTAACCTAACCCAAGTTGTGCCTTACCCTGCTCTGTAATTGGCATATGACACGTTACAGTAATGTATTGTCCAACCGCAACCCGCTCAGAATGTTGTGTACACAGCTACGTGTCATCTCCCCATAACAGCTGCATTGCAGTGTGGTACGCCATAGAGACGTGTGGGAGTAATGGACGCAGTGGATGGCGATCAGCATGAGCCGTCTGTTCATGTAGTGGCGCGTGTATGCAGACGTAGTAGTCTCTTCTCACACAATGTGATAGCACGGTGCCCCGCGTTCCACATCTGCGACATGCTACAGAGGCCGGTTGACAGTTGGTCGCGCAGTGGACATCGCATACGTACGGGGGCACCTTCCACGTGCCCTCTAGTCGGGCACATTTTGTTGCGTGGATGTGAGCGGATGTAGTGTGTCTTGACACCTGACAGGCAGGCATGCAATAATAGTTGACTTTGCAAACGGGGATGGACGTGTACGTTTACTGGTGACGTTACGCAAATGAACAACTGGTAACCCGTTGTGGTGCGGTTGTCCTTGCTGGAGGTACATCTGTGAGGGCAACGATCGGTACAGCTACGAAGCGGTCCCCACCATACCAACGAACGTGAATGTGAATCTGGGTGTGAAGCGATACGCGGCTGTGGGTGGGTGGGACTGTCCCCGGCCGGTGAGGGGGGGCCGCCCGGCGTGCTGGCCGCGCGGTGCGTGGGCGCACGCGCTACAGCCGGCTGGTGGGGGCGCCCAGTGGCAGGCGCGCCGGCCGACGGACGCGGCAGGCGGCGCAGCTGCGCGCCGGGGCACCCTGCGCGCGGCGCCGTGCAGCCAAAGTGGGTCCTCGCCGGCCCGGTGCGAAGCGCGGTGGACATCTGCAGTGTGCTGGTCCGATTGAGGACTGTGTGCGTTGAGGATGCGCCGCCGCCCGGCACTCGGCGCCGCGACGCCGTCTGCTGCTCGGTCGCCCCAGCGGTTCTCGCTGGTGGTTTGTATCGCAGTTGTGCAGACGTGTTGGCACGTGCGCTGTGCTGGGAGAGTTCGCTTCGGCACCCACGTGGGGCCTTTGCCCTTCTGTGGCGCTGGCGTTGGAGCTGCCGGTCACCGTAGGTGGCGCGTGTTGTCTCCCGCCGGCAATGCCACGACAGCACGCTCCCGGGCCTCTGTCGGCAGCGGCAAGCTCAGTTGGGAGCACGGGTGGTCGCACCTAAAGCGTCTACTCGCCTAACTCCGGGCGATTGCGCCTCTCTCGAACCCGACCAAGTACTTAGGACGGCGCTGCGCGCCGCCGGGACCTGAGAGGGTTTCGAGGTGTATTGTGCAGGGGAGCTCAGCCTCCTCCTGTTTGCAGAATAATTGAGCGGACGCTTGCGTGTTCGCGCGGGCCTCTGGGACACACTCCCGGGCGGCCGGCTGCTCAGCTCTAGTTGACGCAGCTCCCTGGTTGATCCTGCCAGTAGTCATATGCTTGTCTCAAAGATTAAGCCATGCATGTCTCAGTACAAGCCGCATTAAGGTGAAACCGCGAATGGCTCATTAAATCAGTTATGGTTCCTTAGATCGTACCCACGTTACTTGGATAACTGTGGTAATTCTAGAGCTAATACATGCAAACAGAGTCCCGACCAGAGATGGAAGGGACGCTTTTATTAGATCAAAACCAATCGGTCGGCTCGTCCGGTCCGTTTGCCTTGGTGACTCTGAATAACTTTGGGCTGATCGCACGGTCCTCGTACCGGCGACGCATCTTTCAAATGTCTGCCTTATCAACTGTCGATGGTAGGTTCTGCGCCTACCATGGTTGTAACGGGTAACGGGGAATCAGGGTTCGATTCCGGAGAGGGAGCCTGAGAAACGGCTACCACATCCAAGGAAGGCAGCAGGCGCGCAAATTACCCACTCCCGGCACGGGGAGGTAGTGACGAAAAATAACGATACGGGACTCATCCGAGGCCCCGTAATCGGAATGAGTACACTTTAAATCCTTTAACGAGTATCTATTGGAGGGCAAGTCTGGTGCCAGCAGCCGCGGTAATTCCAGCTCCAATAGCGTATATTAAAGTTGTTGCGGTTAAAAAGCTCGTAGTTGGATTTGTGTCCCACGCTGTTGGTTCACCGCCCGTCGGTGTTTAACTGGCATGTATCGTGGGACGTCCTGCCGGTGGGGCGAGCCGAAGGCGTGCGACCGCCTCGTGCGTGTTCGTGCGTCCCGAGGCGGACCCCGTTGAAATCCTACCAAGGTGCTCTTTATTGAGTGTCTGGGTGGGCCGGCACGTTTACTTTGAACAAATTAGAGTGCTTAAAGCAGGCAAGCCCGCCTGAATACTGTGTGCATGGAATAATGGAATAGGACCTCGGTTCTATTTTGTTGGTTTTCGGAACCCGAGGTAATGATTAATAGGGACAGGCGGGGGCATTCG
>NW_026046857.1:10000-15000 GCF_023864275.1 Schistocerca cancellata
CTATGCAGGCCCACATAGATAGATTATATACGCAAATGCCCCTATACATGCTGAACGTCCGTACACACAAAATGAACCACACGTCAGCCACACACTCTATCACACACTACTCTCTGCCTGTAACAGACACAGATACAACAACTAAGCACCAGCATGGACCAACGTCCGGTGCATCCTATCCGCCACAGTACACCAACTACGCTATGATAACCAGACCGGGAGGTCCAATCATAAAACAGAATACCCCACTCGTCCGACAACCACAATTGCTCAGAGAAGCCACCAACACCCACACATGTCCTACACAGGGGTGCACCCAACATCACCACACTGCCTCGTCTTACAGCACAAACACACTGGCAGGAATGAAACACACAGGTCTGCCGCAACCACAGACACGGCTCGCCCCCTCTCACTAGCGAAAAGCGCATCCCGACGTGACATAACTCCTTTGACACACTGACGCTGCCTCGGGCATCCACGTCCTACGGTCGATATCAACGAACCTCACCCCCCCCCCCCACAACACGCCATCCCATACCACATTGTGTACCGTACCCAAACCTAACGTGTACTGTACTACAACGCAATGTGTACCATAACACAACCCAGTTTGTACCTTAACCTAACCTATGTCACCTTAACCTAACCTATGTCACCTTAACCTAACCTATGTCACCTTAACTTAACCTATGTCACCTTAACCTAACCTATGTCACCTTAACCTAACCTATGTCACCTTAACCTAACCTATGTCACCTTAACCTAACCTATGTCACCTTAACCTAACCTATGTCACCTTAACCTAACCTATGTCACCTTAACCTAACCTATGTCACCTTAACCTAACCCATCTTGCACCTTAACCTAACCCATCTTGCACCTTAACCTAACCCATCTTGCACCCTAACCTATGTTGCACCTTAACCTAACCTGTGTTGCACCTTAACCTACCTCAATTTGCACCGCAATGTAACTCAATTTGCACCGCAATGTAACTCAATTTGCACCGCAATGTAACTCAATTTGCACCGCAATGTAACTCAATTTGCACCGCAATGTAACTCAATTTGCACCGCAATGTAACTCAATTTGCACCGCAATGTAACTCAATTTGCACCGCAATGTAACTCAATTTGCACCGCAATGTAACTCAATTTGCACCGCAATGTAACGCAATTTGCACCGCAATGTAACGCAATTTGCACCGCAATGTAACGCAATTTGCACCGCAATGTAACTCAATTTGCACCGCAATGTAACGCAATTTGCACCGCAATGTAACGCAATTTGCACCGCAATGTAACGCAATTTGCACCGCAATGTAACGCAATTTGCACCGCAATGTAACGCAATTTGCACCGCAATGTAACGCAATTTGCACCGCAATGTAACGCAATTTGCACCGCAATGTAACGCAATTTGCACCGCAATGTAACGCAATTTGCACCGCAATGTAACGCAATTTGCACCGCAATGTAACGCAATTTGCACCGCAATCTACCCCCAAGTTGTGCCTTAACCTAACCCACGTTGTGCCTTAACCTAACCCACGTTGTGCCTTAACCTAACCCACGTTGTGCCTTAACCTAACCCACGTTGTGCCTTAACCTAACCCACGTTGTGCCTTAACCTAACCCACGTTGTGCCTTAACCTAACCCACGTTGTGCCTTAACCTAACCCACGTTGTGCCTTAACCTAACCCACGTTGTGCCTTAACCTAACCCACGTTGTGCCTTAACCTAACCCACGTTGTGCCTTAACCTAACCCACGTTGTGCCTTAACCTAACCCACGTTGTGCCTTAACCTAACCCAAGTTGTGCCTTAACCTAACCCAAGTTGTGCCTTAACCTAACCCAAGTTGTGCCTTAACCTAACCCAAGTTGTGCCTTAACCTAACCCAAGTTGTGCCTTAACCTAACCCAAGTTGTGCCTTAACCTAACCCAAGTTGTGCCTTAACCTAACCCAAGTTGTGCCTTAACCTAACCCAAGTTGTGCCTTAACCTAACCCAAGTTGTGCCTTAACCTAACCCAAGTTGTGCCTTAACCTAACCCAAGTTGTGCCTTACCCTGCTCTGTAATTGGCATATGACACGTTACAGTAATGTATTGTCCAACCGCAACCCGCTCAGAATGTTGTGTACACAGCTACGTGTCATCTCCCCATAACAGCTGCATTGCAGTGTGGTACGCCATAGAGACGTGTGGGAGTAATGGACGCAGTGGATGGCGATCAGCATGAGCCGTCTGTTCATGTAGTGGCGCGTGTATGCAGACGTAGTAGTCTCTTCTCACACAATGTGATAGCACGGTGCCCCGCGTTCCACATCTGCGACATGCTACAGAGGCCGGTTGACAGTTGGTCGCGCAGTGGACATCGCATACGTACGGGGGCACCTTCCACGTGCCCTCTAGTCGGGCACATTTTGTTGCGTGGATGTGAGCGGATGTAGTGTGTCTTGACACCTGACAGGCAGGCATGCAATAATAGTTGACTTTGCATACGGGGATGGACGTGTACGTTTACTGGTGACGTTACGCAAATGAACAACTGGTAACCCGTTGTGGTGCGGTTGTCCTTGCTGGAGGTACATCTGTGAGGGCAACGATCGGTACAGCTACGAAGCGGTCCCCACCATACCAACGAACGTGAATGTGAATCTGGGTGTGAAGCGATACGCGGCTGTGGGTGGGTGGGACTGTCCCCGGCCGGTGAGGGGGGGCCGCCCGGCGTGCTGGCCGCGCGGTGCGTGGGCGCACGCGCTACAGCCGGCTGGTGGGGGCGCCCAGTGGCAGGCGCGCCGGCCGACGGACGCGGCAGGCGGCGCAGCTGCGCGCCGGGGCACCCTGCGCGCGGCGCCGTGCAGCCAAAGTGGGTCCTCGCCGGCCCGGTGCGAAGCGCGGTGGACATCTGCAGTGTGCTGGTCCGATTGAGGACTGTGTGCGTTGAGGATGCGCCGCCGCCCGGCATTCGGCGCCGCGACGCCGTCTGCTGCTCGGTCGCCCCAGCGGTTCTCGCTGGTGGTTTGTATCGCAGTTGTGCAGACGTGTTGGCACGTGCGCTGTGCTGGGAGAGTTCGCTTCGGCACCCACGTGGGGCCTTTGCCCTTCTGTGGCGCTGGCGTTGGAGCTGCCGGTCACCGTAGGTGGCGCGTGTTGTCTCCCGCCGGCAATGCCACGACAGCACGCTCCCGGGCCTCTGTCGGCAGCGGCAAGCTCAGTTGGGAGCACGGGTGGTCGCACCTAAAGCGTCTACTCGCCTAACTCCGGGCGATTGCGCCTCTCTCGAACCCGACCAAGTACTTAGGACGGCGCTGCGCGCCGCCGGGACCTGAGAGGGTTTCGAGGTGTATTGTGCAGGGGAGCTCAGCCTCCTCCTGTTTGCAGAATAATTGAGCGGACGCTTGCGTGTTCGCGCGGGCCTCTGGGACACACTCCCGGGCGGCCGGCTGCTCAGCTCTAGTTGACGCAGCTCCCTGGTTGATCCTGCCAGTAGTCATATGCTTGTCTCAAAGATTAAGCCATGCATGTCTCAGTACAAGCCGCATTAAGGTGAAACCGCGAATGGCTCATTAAATCAGTTATGGTTCCTTAGATCGTACCCACGTTACTTGGATAACTGTGGTAATTCTAGAGCTAATACATGCAAACAGAGTCCCGACCAGAGATGGAAGGGACGCTTTTATTAGATCAAAACCAATCGGTCGGCTCGTCCGGTCCGTTTGCCTTGGTGACTCTGAATAACTTTGGGCTGATCGCACGGTCCTCGTACCGGCGACGCATCTTTCAAATGTCTGCCTTATCAACTGTCGATGGTAGGTTCTGCGCCTACCATGGTTGTAACGGGTAACGGGGAATCAGGGTTCGATTCCGGAGAGGGAGCCTGAGAAACGGCTACCACATCCAAGGAAGGCAGCAGGCGCGCAAATTACCCACTCCCGGCACGGGGAGGTAGTGACGAAAAATAACGATACGGGACTCATCCGAGGCCCCGTAATCGGAATGAGTACACTTTAAATCCTTTAACGAGTATCTATTGGAGGGCAAGTCTGGTGCCAGCAGCCGCGGTAATTCCAGCTCCAATAGCGTATATTAAAGTTGTTGCGGTTAAAAAGCTCGTAGTTGGATTTGTGTCCCACGCTGTTGGTTCACCGCCCGTCGGTGTTTAACTGGCATGTATCGTGGGACGTCCTGCCGGTGGGGCGAGCCGAAGGCGTGCGACCGCCTCGTGCGTGTTCGTGCGTCCCGAGGCGGACCCCGTTGAAATCCTACCAAGGTGCTCTTTATTGAGTGTCTGGGTGGGCCGGCACGTTTACTTTGAACAAATTAGAGTGCTTAAAGCAGGCAAGCCCGCCTGAATACTGTGTGCATGGAATAATGGAATAGGACCTCGGTTCTATTTTGTTGGTTTTCGGAACCCGAGGTAATGATTAATAGGGACAGGCGGGGGCATTCGTATTGCGACGTTAGAGGTGAAATTCTTGGATCGTCGCAAGACGAACAGAAGCGAAAGCATTTGCCAAGTATGTTTTCATTAATCAAGAACGAAAGTTAGAGGTTCGAAGGCGATCAGATACCGCCCTAGTTCTAACCATAAACGATGCCAGCCAGCGATCCGCCGCAGTTCCTCCGATGACTCGGCGGGCAGCCTCCGGGAAACCAAAGCTTTTGGGTTCCGGGGGAAGTATGGTTGCAAAGCTGAAACTTAAAGGAATTGACGGAAGGGCACCACCAGGAGTGGAGCCTGCGGCTTAATTTGACTCAACACGGGAAACCTCACCAGGCCCGGACACCGGAAGGATTGACAGATTGATAGCTCTTTCTTGATTCGGTGGGTGGTGGTGCATGGCCGTTCTTAGTTGGTGGAGCGATTTGTCTGGTTAATTCCGATAACGAACGAGACTCTAGCCTGCTAACTAGTCGCGTGACATCCTTCGTGCTGTCAGCGATTACTTTTCTTCTTAGAGGGACAGGCGGCTTCTAGCCGCACGAGATTG
>NW_026046857.1:22500-25000 GCF_023864275.1 Schistocerca cancellata
ACATTGTGTACCGTACCCAAACCTAACGTGTACTGTACTACAACGCAATGTGTACCATAACACAACCCAGTTTGTACCTTAACCTAACCTATGTCACCTTAACCTAACCTATGTCACCTTAACCTAACCTATGTCACCTTAACCTAACCTATGTCACCTTAACCTAACCTATGTCACCTTAACCTAACCTATGTCACCTTAACCTAACCTATGTCACCTTAACCTAACCTATGTCACCTTAACCTAACCTATGTCACCTTAACCTAACCTATGTCACCTTAACCTAACCTATGTCACCTTAACCTAACCCATCTTGCACCTTAACCTAACCCATCTTGCACCTTAACCTAACCCATCTTGCACCCTAACCTATGTTGCACCTTAACCTAACCTGTGTTGCACCTTAACCTACCTCAATTTGCACCGCAATGTAACTCAATTTGCACCGCAATGTAACTCAATTTGCACCGCAATGTAACTCAATTTGCACCGCAATGTAACTCAATTTGCACCGCAATGTAACTCAATTTGCACCGCAATGTAACTCAATTTGCACCGCAATGTAACTCAATTTGCACCGCAATGTAACTCAATTTGCACCGCAATGTAACGCAATTTGCACCGCAATGTAACGCAATTTGCACCGCAATGTAACGCAATTTGCACCGCAATGTAACTCAATTTGCACCGCAATGTAACGCAATTTGCACCGCAATGTAACGCAATTTGCACCGCAATGTAACGCAATTTGCACCGCAATGTAACGCAATTTGCACCGCAATGTAACGCAATTTGCACCGCAATGTAACGCAATTTGCACCGCAATGTAACGCAATTTGCACCGCAATGTAACGCAATTTGCACCGCAATGTAACGCAATTTGCACCGCAATCTACCCCCAAGTTGTGCCTTAACCTAACCCACGTTGTGCCTTAACCTAACCCACGTTGTGCCTTAACCTAACCCACGTTGTGCCTTAACCTAACCCACGTTGTGCCTTAACCTAACCCACGTTGTGCCTTAACCTAACCCACGTTGTGCCTTAACCTAACCCACGTTGTGCCTTAACCTAACCCACGTTGTGCCTTAACCTAACCCACGTTGTGCCTTAACCTAACCCACGTTGTGCCTTAACCTAACCCACGTTGTGCCTTAACCTAACCCACGTTGTGCCTTAACCTAACCCAAGTTGTGCCTTAACCTAACCCAAGTTGTGCCTTAACCTAACCCAAGTTGTGCCTTAACCTAACCCAAGTTGTGCCTTAACCTAACCCAAGTTGTGCCTTAACCTAACCCAAGTTGTGCCTTAACCTAACCCAAGTTGTGCCTTAACCTAACCCAAGTTGTGCCTTAACCTAACCCAAGTTGTGCCTTAACCTAACCCAAGTTGTGCCTTAACCTAACCCAAGTTGTGCCTTACCCTGCTCTGTAATTGGCATATGACACGTTACAGTAATGTATTGTCCAACCGCAACCCGCTCAGAATGTTGTGTACACAGCTACGTGTCATCTCCCCATAACAGCTGCATTGCAGTGTGGTACGCCATAGAGACGTGTGGGAGTAATGGACGCAGTGGATGGCGATCAGCATGAGCCGTCTGTTCATGTAGTGGCGCGTGTATGCAGACGTAGTAGTCTCTTCTCACACAATGTGATAGCACGGTGCCCCGCGTTCCACATCTGCGACATGCTACAGAGGCCGGTTGACAGTTGGTCGCGCAGTGGACATCGCATACGTACGGGGGCACCTTCCACGTGCCCTCTAGTCGGGCACATTTTGTTGCGTGGATGTGAGCGGATGTAGTGTGTCTTGACACCTGACAGGCAGGCATGCAATAATAGTTGACTTTGCAAACGGGGATGGACGTGTACGTTTACTGGTGACGTTACGCAAATGAACAACTGGTAACCCGTTGTGGTGCGGTTGTCCTTGCTGGAGGTACATCTGTGAGGGCAACGATCGGTACAGCTACGAAGCGGTCCCCACCATACCAACGAACGTGAATGTGAATCTGGGTGTGAAGCGATACGCGGCTGTGGGTGGGTGGGACTGTCCCCGGCCGGTGAGGGGGGGCCGCCCGGCGTGCTGGCCGCGCGGTGCGTGGGCGCACGCGCTACAGCCGGCTGGTGGGGGCGCCCAGTGGCAGGCGCGCCGGCCGACGGACGCGGCAGGCGGCGCAGCTGCGCGCCGGGGCACCCTGCGCGCGGCGCCGTGCAGCCAAAGTGGGTCCTCGCCGGCCCGGTGCGAAGCGCGGTGGACATCTGCAGTGTGCTGGTCCGATTGAGGACTGTGTGCGTTGAGGATGCGCCGCCGCCCGGCACTCGGCGCCGCGACGCCGTCTGCTGCTCGGTCGCCCCAGCGGTTCTCGCTGGTGGTTTGTATCGCAGTTGTGCAGACGTGTTGGCACGTGCGCTGTGCTGGGAGAGTTCGCTTCGGCACCCACGTGGGGCCTTTGCCCTTCTGTGGCGCTGGCGTTGGAGCTGCCGGTCACCGTAGGTG
>NW_026046857.1:30000-32500 GCF_023864275.1 Schistocerca cancellata
ACCCGGAGACGCCGTCGGGAGATCGGGGAAGAGTTTTCTTTTCTGCATGAGCGTTCGAGTTCCCTGGAATCCTCTAGCAGGGAGATAGGGTTTGGAACGCGAAGAGCACCGCAGTTGCGGCGGTGTCCCGATCTTCCCCTCGGACCTTGAAAATCCGGGAGAGGGCCACGTGGAGGTGTCGCGCCGGTTCGTACCCATATCCGCAGCAGGTCTCCAAGGTGAAGAGCCTCTAGTCGATAGAATAATGTAGGTAAGGGAAGTCGGCAAATTGGATCCGTAACTTCGGGATAAGGATTGGCTCTGAGGATCGGGGCGTGTCGGGCTTGGTCGGGAAGTGGGTCAGCGCTAACGTGCCGGGCCTGGGCGAGGTGAGTGCCGTAGGGGTGCCGGTAAGTGCGGGCGTTTAGCGCGGGCGTGGTCTGCTCTCGCCGTTGGTTGGCCTCGTGCTGGCCGGCGGTGCAGGATGCGCGCGCCTGCGCGGCGTTCGTGCCCCGGTGCTTCAACCTGCGCGCAGGATCCGAGCTCGGTCCCGTGCCTTGGCCTCCCACGGATCTTCCTTGCTGCGAGGCCGCGTCCGCCTTAGCGTGCTCCTCCGGGGGCGCGCGGGTGCGCGGATTCTCTTCGGCCGCCATTCAACGATCAACTCAGAACTGGCACGGACTGGGGGAATCCGACTGTCTAATTAAAACAAAGCATTGCGATGGCCCTAGCGGGTGTTGACGCAATGTGATTTCTGCCCAGTGCTCTGAATGTCAACGTGAAGAAATTCAAGCAAGCGCGGGTAAACGGCGGGAGTAACTATGACTCTCCGCCGCCCAGGGGATCAGCGGCCGGGCCGGACGGCCTTACCCCAGCGGAGTTGCGGCGCCTGCCGCACGAAGTCCTGGTGAAAGTGATGAATCTCTTCCTTCTGGCCCGCGCCCTTCCGGAACGCCTGCTTCGCGCGCGGACGTCCCTTCTCCCGAAAACGGCTGCACCAACATCCCCCGCTGACTTTCGCCCCATTACGGTCTGCTCGGTGCTGGCGCGGACCTTTCACAAGGTTCTCGCGTCACGCCTGATGCGCGCTTGTGCTGTGGACGAACGTCAGCGGGCATTCATCCCTCGTGATGGGATGTTGGAAAACACGTTCATCTTGGACACCGCCCTCACCGACGCAGTTCGCTCCTGCCGCTCTGTCTTTGTGGCATCGATCGACGTATCTAAGGCATTCGATTCGGTAGATCATGCTGCCCTTCGCCCCGTGCTGAAGGCGCATGGCCTGCCGGATTGTTTTGTCGAGTATGTCGAGCGGTGCTACGAGGGCAGCACGACAGTGATAGCGGACGGCGCCGGCGTGGGCGTGTCTGTGCAGCCAGCACGGGGCGTTCGCCAGGGCGATCCCCTCTCCCCCCTCCTGTTCAACTTTGCGGTGGACTACGTTTTAGGCCAACTGCCCTCTCACATCGGAGCTCGGATCCTCGGTCGCAGGGTCAACGCTGCGGCCTTTGCAGATGACGTCTTGCTGTTTGCAGCGACCCCGAGGGGCTTGCAGTCCCTCATCGATGCAGCTACCGCAGCCCTCGCACACCTGGGGCTGCAGATCAACGCCCGGAAGTGTTTCACCCTCGCCTTAGTCGCGTCAGGGCGCGAGAAGAAGGTGAAGGTGGACAGCAATGTCACCTTCACAGCAGGCAATACCACCATGCCTGCCCTGCGTGTGGGTGAAACCTTCCGGTACCTGGGGCTGCAATTTTCCACGGCGGGTCGCTGTGTCTTCAATCCACGTCGCCACCTGGTGGAGCAGCTTGACGTCATCTCCCGAGCTCCGCTGAAGCCGCAACAGCGCCTCCACGCTCTCACCAATGTACTTCTTCCTGGCCTGTACCATGGGCTGGCCCTCAGCCGCACCCGGGTGGGTGCTCTGAAGTCGGCCGACGTCACCATCCGGGCCGCCGTCAGGAGATGGTTCCGCCTTCCGGCGGACACCCCCCTGGGATACTTCCACGCTCCTGTTGCCCAGGGGGGCCTCGGCATTCCATCCTGCCGTTGGATGGGTCCAACGCTCCGTCGGTCCCGTCTCCTGGCGCTGAAGAAGATAGGGCCAGCCTGCGAAGGTGCAGGCTTGGATGAGGTGCAGCGTGAGATCGAGGTGCTGGAGCGCCACTTAACGTGGGAGGGCCACCTCCTCAAATCGTCAACGCAGGTTGGGGAAATGTGGGCGGCGCGCCTACACATCGCCATTGACGGTGCGGCGCTGTCATCCTCTGCCGCCGTCAGTGGCCAACATCAGTGGGTCGCCGACACCAGTCGCCTGCTATCTGGGCGTGAATACATCGACGCCCTCCGCGCCCGCATCAACGCCTTCCCTACGAAGGCACGGCGCAGTCGCGGGCGGGAGGCGGACACCAGATGCCGCGCGGGGTGCCAGGCCGTGGAGACCGCCAACCACGTACTTCAGGCTTGCTTTAGGACGCACGGGTCCCGGGTCAAGCGCCATGACGCTATTGTGCGTTATGTC
>NW_026046857.1:37500-40000 GCF_023864275.1 Schistocerca cancellata
ATGTAACGCAATTTGCACCGCAATGTAACGCAATTTGCACCGCAATGTAACGCAATTTGCACCGCAATGTAACGCAATTTGCACCGCAATGTAACGCAATTTGCACCGCAATGTAACGCAATTTGCACCGCAATGTAACGCAATTTGCACCGCAATGTAACGCAATTTGCACCGCAATGTAACGCAATTTGCACCGCAATCTACCCCCAAGTTGTGCCTTAACCTAACCCACGTTGTGCCTTAACCTAACCCACGTTGTGCCTTAACCTAACCCACGTTGTGCCTTAACCTAACCCACGTTGTGCCTTAACCTAACCCACGTTGTGCCTTAACCTAACCCACGTTGTGCCTTAACCTAACCCACGTTGTGCCTTAACCTAACCCACGTTGTGCCTTAACCTAACCCACGTTGTGCCTTAACCTAACCCACGTTGTGCCTTAACCTAACCCACGTTGTGCCTTAACCTAACCCACGTTGTGCCTTAACCTAACCCACGTTGTGCCTTAACCTAACCCAAGTTGTGCCTTAACCTAACCCAAGTTGTGCCTTAACCTAACCCAAGTTGTGCCTTAACCTAACCCAAGTTGTGCCTTAACCTAACCCAAGTTGTGCCTTAACCTAACCCAAGTTGTGCCTTAACCTAACCCAAGTTGTGCCTTAACCTAACCCAAGTTGTGCCTTAACCTAACCCAAGTTGTGCCTTAACCTAACCCAAGTTGTGCCTTAACCTAACCCAAGTTGTGCCTTAACCTAACCCAAGTTGTGCCTTACCCTGCTCTGTAATTGGCATATGACACGTTACAGTAATGTATTGTCCAACCGCAACCCGCTCAGAATGTTGTGTACACAGCTACGTGTCATCTCCCCATAACAGCTGCATTGCAGTGTGGTACGCCATAGAGACGTGTGGGAGTAATGGACGCAGTGGATGGCGATCAGCATGAGCCGTCTGTTCATGTAGTGGCGCGTGTATGCAGACGTAGTAGTCTCTTCTCACACAATGTGATAGCACGGTGCCCCGCGTTCCACATCTGCGACATGCTACAGAGGCCGGTTGACAGTTGGTCGCGCAGTGGACATCGCATACGTACGGGGGCACCTTCCACGTGCCCTCTAGTCGGGCACATTTTGTTGCGTGGATGTGAGCGGATGTAGTGTGTCTTGACACCTGACAGGCAGGCATGCAATAATAGTTGACTTTGCAAACGGGGATGGACGTGTACGTTTACTGGTGACGTTACGCAAATGAACAACTGGTAACCCGTTGTGGTGCGGTTGTCCTTGCTGGAGGTACATCTGTGAGGGCAACGATCGGTACAGCTACGAAGCGGTCCCCACCATACCAACGAACGTGAATGTGAATCTGGGTGTGAAGCGATACGCGGCTGTGGGTGGGTGGGACTGTCCCCGGCCGGTGAGGGGGGGCCGCCCGGCGTGCTGGCCGCGCGGTGCGTGGGCGCACGCGCTACAGCCGGCTGGTGGGGGCGCCCAGTGGCAGGCGCGCCGGCCGACGGACGCGGCAGGCGGCGCAGCTGCGCGCCGGGGCACCCTGCGCGCGGCGCCGTGCAGCCAAAGTGGGTCCTCGCCGGCCCGGTGCGAAGCGCGGTGGACATCTGCAGTGTGCTGGTCCGATTGAGGACTGTGTGCGTTGAGGATGCGCCGCCGCCCGGCACTCGGCGCCGCGACGCCGTCTGCTGCTCGGTCGCCCCAGCGGTTCTCGCTGGTGGTTTGTATCGCAGTTGTGCAGACGTGTTGGCACGTGCGCTGTGCTGGGAGAGTTCGCTTCGGCACCCACGTGGGGCCTTTGCCCTTCTGTGGCGCTGGCGTTGGAGCTGCCGGTCACCGTAGGTGGCGCGTGTTGTCTCCCGCCGGCAATGCCACGACAGCACGCTCCCGGGCCTCTGTCGGCAGCGGCAAGCTCAGTTGGGAGCACGGGTGGTCGCACCTAAAGCGTCTACTCGCCTAACTCCGGGCGATTGCGCCTCTCTCGAACCCGACCAAGTACTTAGGACGGCGCTGCGCGCCGCCGGGACCTGAGAGGGTTTCGAGGTGTATTGTGCAGGGGAGCTCAGCCTCCTCCTGTTTGCAGAATAATTGAGCGGACGCTTGCGTGTTCGCGCGGGCCTCTGGGACACACTCCCGGGCGGCCGGCTGCTCAGCTCTAGTTGACGCAGCTCCCTGGTTGATCCTGCCAGTAGTCATATGCTTGTCTCAAAGATTAAGCCATGCATGTCTCAGTACAAGCCGCATTAAGGTGAAACCGCGAATGGCTCATTAAATCAGTTATGGTTCCTTAGATCGTACCCACGTTACTTGGATAACTGTGGTAATTCTAGAGCTAATACATGCAAACAGAGTCCCGACCAGAGATGGAAGGGACGCTTTTATTAGATCAAAACCAATCGGTCGGCTCGTCCGGTCCGTTTGCCTTGGTGACTCTGAATAACTTTGGGCTGATCGCACGGTCCTCGTACCGGCGACGCATCTTTCAAATGTCTG
>NW_026046857.1:50000-57500 GCF_023864275.1 Schistocerca cancellata
ATGTAACGCAATTTGCACCGCAATGTAACGCAATTTGCACCGCAATGTAACTCAATTTGCACCGCAATGTAACGCAATTTGCACCGCAATGTAACGCAATTTGCACCGCAATGTAACGCAATTTGCACCGCAATGTAACGCAATTTGCACCGCAATGTAACGCAATTTGCACCGCAATGTAACGCAATTTGCACCGCAATGTAACGCAATTTGCACCGCAATGTAACGCAATTTGCACCGCAATGTAACGCAATTTGCACCGCAATGTAACGCAATTTGCACCGCAATCTACCCCCAAGTTGTGCCTTAACCTAACCCACGTTGTGCCTTAACCTAACCCACGTTGTGCCTTAACCTAACCCACGTTGTGCCTTAACCTAACCCACGTTGTGCCTTAACCTAACCCACGTTGTGCCTTAACCTAACCCACGTTGTGCCTTAACCTAACCCACGTTGTGCCTTAACCTAACCCACGTTGTGCCTTAACCTAACCCACGTTGTGCCTTAACCTAACCCACGTTGTGCCTTAACCTAACCCACGTTGTGCCTTAACCTAACCCACGTTGTGCCTTAACCTAACCCAAGTTGTGCCTTAACCTAACCCAAGTTGTGCCTTAACCTAACCCAAGTTGTGCCTTAACCTAACCCAAGTTGTGCCTTAACCTAACCCAAGTTGTGCCTTAACCTAACCCAAGTTGTGCCTTAACCTAACCCAAGTTGTGCCTTAACCTAACCCAAGTTGTGCCTTAACCTAACCCAAGTTGTGCCTTAACCTAACCCAAGTTGTGCCTTACCCTGCTCTGTAATTGGCATATGACACGTTACAGTAATGTATTGTCCAACCGCAACCCGCTCAGAATGTTGTGTACACAGCTACGTGTCATCTCCCCATAACAGCTGCATTGCAGTGTGGTACGCCATAGAGACGTGTGGGAGTAATGGACGCAGTGGATGGCGATCAGCATGAGCCGTCTGTTCATGTAGTGGCGCGTGTATGCAGACGTAGTAGTCTCTTCTCACACAATGTGATAGCACGGTGCCCCGCGTTCCACATCTGCGACATGCTACAGAGGCCGGTTGACAGTTGGTCGCGCAGTGGACATCGCATACGTACGGGGGCACCTTCCACGTGCCCTCTAGTCGGGCACATTTTGTTGCGTGGATGTGAGCGGATGTAGTGTGTCTTGACACCTGACAGGCAGGCATGCAATAATAGTTGACTTTGCAAACGGGGATGGACGTGTACGTTTACTGGTGACGTTACGCAAATGAACAACTGGTAACCCGTTGTGGTGCGGTTGTCCTTGCTGGAGGTACATCTGTGAGGGCAACGATCGGTACAGCTACGAAGCGGTCCCCACCATACCAACGAACGTGAATGTGAATCTGGGTGTGAAGCGATACGCGGCTGTGGGTGGGTGGGACTGTCCCCGGCCGGTGAGGGGGGGCCACCCGGCGTGCTGGCCGCGCGGTGCGTGGGCGCACGCGCTACAGCCGGCTGGTGGGGGCGCCCAGTGGCAGGCGCGCCGGCCGACGGACGCGGCAGGCGGCGCAGCTGCGCGCCGGGGCACCCTGCGCGCGGCGCCGTGCAGCCAAAGTGGGTCCTCGCCGGCCCGGTGCGAAGCGCGGTGGACATCTGCAGTGTGCTGGTCCGATTGAGGACTGTGTGCGTTGAGGATGCGCCGCCGCCCGGCACTCGGCGCCGCGACGCCGTCTGCTGCTCGGTCGCCCCAGCGGTTCTCGCTGGTGGTTTGTATCGCAGTTGTGCAGACGTGTTGGCACGTGCGCTGTGCTGGGAGAGTTCGCTTCGGCACCCACGTGGGGCCTTTGCCCTTCTGTGGCGCTGGCGTTGGAGCTGCCGGTCACCGTAGGTGGCGCGTGTTGTCTCCCGCCGGCAATGCCACGACAGCACGCTCCCGGGCCTCTGTCGGCAGCGGCAAGCTCAGTTGGGAGCACGGGTGGTCGCACCTAAAGCGTCTACTCGCCTAACTCCGGGCGATTGCGCCTCTCTCGAACCCGACCAAGTACTTAGGACGGCGCTGCGCGCCGCCGGGACCTGAGAGGGTTTCGAGGTGTATTGTGCAGGGGAGCTCAGCCTCCTCCTGTTTGCAGAATAATTGAGCGGACGCTTGCGTGTTCGCGCGGGCCTCTGGGACACACTCCCGGGCGGCCGGCTGCTCAGCTCTAGTTGACGCAGCTCCCTGGTTGATCCTGCCAGTAGTCATATGCTTGTCTCAAAGATTAAGCCATGCATGTCTCAGTACAAGCCGCATTAAGGTGAAACCGCGAATGGCTCATTAAATCAGTTATGGTTCCTTAGATCGTACCCACGTTACTTGGATAACTGTGGTAATTCTAGAGCTAATACATGCAAACAGAGTCCCGCCCGGCACTCGGCGCCGCGACGCCGTCTGCTGCTCGGTCGCCCCAGCGGTTCTCGCTGGTGGTTTGTATCGCAGTTGTGCAGACGTGTTGGCACGTGCGCTGTGCTGGGAGAGTTCGCTTCGGCACCCACGTGGGGCCTTTGCCCTTCTGTGGCGCTGGCGTTGGAGCTGCCGGTCACCGTAGGTGGCGCGTGTTGTCTCCCGCCGGCAATGCCACGACAGCACGCTCCCGGGCCTCTGTCGGCAGCGGCAAGCTCAGTTGGGAGCACGGGTGGTCGCACCTAAAGCGTCTACTCGCCTAACTCCGGGCGATTGCGCCTCTCTCGAACCCGACCAAGTACTTAGGACGGCGCTGCGCGCCGCCGGGACCTGAGCAAATAGGTTCAGGAACTTCCTGAAATCGCTTATCAACACAAACATTCAAGCAGTTGATAAATCCATACAGACAGAGTCCCCCACCAGGGACATTGGTATTCAGACTGAGCTTCCCTCAGAGCTCAGAGCACCCTCCTCCCAATGCCGGGGCACACTGCCGATTAAAAATCAACAACGGCAAGAGCATCCTGTGGTAGTGACAGATAACATTGCAAAACCCATCCAAGATAATATAATAACAAGCTCCACAGTCAACTCTGACACCAAAGACAGTCCAGTGGTTAGGTTGCCACCCGTGGACCCGGTGAGGGTGTACCCAAATTTGGAGTACATCATGCAACTGGCAAGACTGGAGCAGCCGCCTACCCTGACCACTGCCTTACGACATGTGGTCCGGGTTGGACATGAGTACGGACGAAGGGTAACCTTCTCGGTGATGGAGGCTGTGGACAGGATACAATTAAAGTCGGTGAACCTCCCCACTGACTTCGGAGCACTGCGGGACCTACTGAAAAAAGTCTTTGAAAGACGAGGAGAGAAATTCGACCTGAACGACATTTACAATCAATCAGTAATGGCAAACGGCCGACTGGCTTATGACTGGTGTAAAAACTGGCCGCATGACCATATACATACTTACTTCCCATGACGACCAGAATAAAAATCGGACAACTTAACACTCATAACAGTCGACTAGTAATGCAGGAGCTCCGAAAGGAAGTGGTGGAAAAGAGACTGGATGTACTCTGTTTGCAGGAGCCGTACTCCCTGGCTGGAAAAATCGCGTTCACTGCCGCGACATGGCAAACTGTCAGCAGTGGGGATATCCCCAGAGCGGCTATCCTAATAACAAACACGGCACTGCGTGCAACCCCCTTGTCACAGTTCTGCAATAGTCACTGCAACGTCGTGGAGATACAATTTCCGGCTGGAATTGTCATCATTATTAACATGTACTTCCAGTACGGAGAGGGAATTGAAAAATACATAGACCATCTAGTAAGTGTGGCCACGGCGTTGCGGGGACGCAAAATTATCATAACGGCTGATATAAATGCTAAATCCCCCCTGTGGTACAGCGGCACTAGGGACGAAAATGGGGCCAAGGCTGAAGATATGATAATGGCTCTTCAACTAGTGGTGGCAAACAGACCAGGAAATCCCCCCACCTACGTGGCTGGAGGAGGACAGGGTACCAACATTGACGTGACGCTGGTTACGCCAAACACAGTAAATATACTCCGAGAGTGGAAAGTGGAAGACAATGCCACCACTAGTGATCATAATCTAATTACCTTTATGGTTGGAGATAGAGAGTGCCGCTGGGCCATGGGGTGGGAGATGCAAAGGAATTACAGGAAAACAGACTGGGAACGTCTAGCCAGAGAGTGCGACATCCCTCCATTACCAGAAGGGGACGAAGGACAAGACATAAATGTGGACGACAGAGCAGAAGGACTAGTACGCGCAGTGACAAGAGCGATTGAGGCAGCCGTACCAACCAGGAGGAGGGCCGTGGCGGCCACACCGGCACCATGGTCAGCCGAGCTACAAGAACTGCGGCAGTCAGTCAGGAGACTGAGAAAGCACTACCAGCGCAGTGTCGTCTGGTGGGAAAAGCAAAGATGGCTGCAGTTATACCGGGAGGCGAAAGAGAACTTCCAAAAGGAACTACAAAAGACAAGAACAACTAGTTGGGAAAACTTTGTAACCAGTCAGCTGGCCCTCGACCCTTGGGGCGTGCCATATAGACTGGTGAGGGAAAAGATTCGTTCCCCAACGATGATATCAACGCTCAGGCGCGGGGACGGGATGATGGAATCTTGGCAGGAAACTGCCGAGGTCCTCCTCCGGTCGCTGTTGCCTGACGATGATAGAAATGAAGACACTGAAGAGCAGCGTCAGTTGCGTGAAGAAGACCTACATAGGTATGAGAATGACGTGGCGGTTCTCCCCTTCTCAGAAGAGGAAGTTGCTGCTCTTATTAAGTCACTAAAGAAGGGAAAAGCCCCCGGGCCAGACGGCATTGTGGCGGAGGTAGTGCAGTTCTTGGCCCCACAGTTAGTTGCGCCACTCACACACACCTTCAATGCATGTCTCAGGCAAGGTAAATTTCCAAAAATATGGAAAACTGCTAACGTGGTGATCATTAAAAAGGGCCCCGAGAAAGACCCTGCAGAGGCCAAGTCCTACAGGCCCATTTGCCTGCTGGACAGCTTCGGCAAACTACTTGAAAAGCTATTAGCGGCCAGACTGACTGCTCACCGCATGCTGCACGGGGTGAGCGACAGGCAGTTCGGCTTCAGGCCGGGGCGATCGGCATCTGATGCAATCGCCCTAGCGGCTGAGGTCTGTAGCTCAGCCCCGTGTAAGTATGTTGTTGGCATCATGGTGGATATCAGTGGCGCCTTTGACAACCTGTGGTGGCCTTCGCTCTTCTCCTGCTTACGGGAGAAGGAGTGTCCAGGGCTGCTATATGGGTGTCTGAGGAGCTATTGTGAAGACCGGGAGGTATGGCTATCATCCCCTAGCGGAACAGTCCGGAAAACTATCACCAAAGGTTGCCCCCAGGGCTCCGTGTTGGGTCCCCTCTTCTGGGACATCCACATGGAGCCTCTTCTGGAAAGCTTGCAACAGAGCGAAGATGTGCTAGAGGTGATAGCTTACGCCGACGACCTCCTCCTGCTGGTTGGCGGCCGAAGTCGCGAGGACATAGAACCGAAAATACAGAGAGCAATAAACATACTACAACTATGGTGTCACAGAACTAAAATGACTATTTCACCAACGAAATCAACTTACTTACTACTCAAAGGACAACTAATAAGAAACCCGACGGTGAGAATTGACGGTATACCTGTACTTAGGAGACGAGAGACACGATACTTAGGAATCATCATCGATGAAAGGTGGAACTTCGCAAAGCACATAGAAACCGCGACCCAGAAAGCACTACAATTACTAAATAATCTGATTACTATTGGACACAAGAGATTTCACCTCCCGCCTCAATTAATTAAACTCTATCATAATAGTATACTTACGTCAATAGTGGGTTACGGTTCAGGAGTCTGGGCTCACAGGCTCACGAGGGTGGTGCCTGCTATGACGGTGAGGAGAGTACAAAGAAATATGATACTAAGGTCCGTGGGAGCTTATAGAACATCCCCAGGAGGAGCCCTGTTAATCATAATGGGACTCTGTCCCCTAGATATTAAGATTAGGGAACAGGCAGCTTGGTACTGGGTAAAAAAGGGGGTTATCACCAAGGCAGAAGAAATTATAGGAGCACCAGTCAGGGACAAAGATGAGATCAGGGAAAGAGGGGTAAACCTATGGCAGGAAATATGGGAATCAGATGAAACTGGTAGACGAACCTTTCAGTTCCTACCAGATGTAAGGGAAAGACTGGAAATGAAGTACCTTAAGCCAACTCGGGGATTGTTCCACTTCCTCACCGGTCATGGCCCCTATCCGACATATCTTTGTCGGTTTGGGATAAAGGCTACGCCTGCGTGTGACTGTGGTGCACTGGAGGGTACTCCTGACCATGTGGTTTATGAGTGCCCCCTTTTCGATGATGTAGCCGGGACACTGAGACAACAACTACCTAGCACGAACACCTACGACCTTTTAAGACAGGAAGAGACATTTCATAAATTAAATACTCTGGTAAACGAGGTATCACAGAAAGTTCTGACAACCTTTTTGAGAGACCTCCATGACTAAATAAAAACAACACCGAATGCGACCACCGCCCCAATCCCATACCGCCGGTACGTGGACAGGTCGACTTATAGTTGGAATCCGCCACGACCAGGACCAGGGGGACTGGGGCAAAGCCTGATCAAGACAACGCACCGATAATGACATAGATTAGAATGTAGACGTAGTAAATTAGAATAGGATAGTACGTTAGGAACCTGCAGCGACAATTCAACCATTGCCCGCCCTGTGCCAGGGGCTTGCTCATAGGGATTAGCTCTATGAGCAGGGCATCAAGTAGGTTTATATCATTAACTGGCACAATTGTAACGCTGCAGGCAGTTAGTATAACCAGTAGTAGTAACTAGAAATTAGAATAGCTAATAATGTAAGAAGTAGTCTGCCTAGTTGAAATTGTAGTACTGTCTGTAGTTAAGTTAAGACATAAATAGCTGCTATTGTAAATTAGCTATGTAGGACCCACTAATCATTAAGGTGGTGGGTCATTATTGTATAATTATCATGAAAGAAATAAAGATTTTTAAAAAAAAAAAAAAAAAAAAAAAAAAAAAAAAAAAAAACAGAGTCCCGACCAGAGATGGAAGGGACGCTTTTATTAGATCAAAACCAATCGGTCGGCTCGTCCGGTCCGTTTGCCTTGGTGACTCTGAATAACTTTGGGCTGATCGCACGGTCCTCGTACCGGCGACGCATCTTTCAAATGTCTGCCTTATCAACTGTCGATGGTAGGTTCTGCGCCTACCATGGTTGTAACGGGTAACGGGGAATCAGGGTTCGATTCCGGAGAGGGAGCCTGAGAAACGGCTACCACATCCAAGGAAGGCAGCAGGCGCGCAAATTACCCACTCCCGGCACGGGGAGGTAGTGACGAAAAATAACGATACGGGACTCATCCGAGGCCCCGTAATCGGAATGAGTACACTTTAAATCCTTTAACGAGTATCTATTGGAGGGCAAGTCTGGTGCCAGCAGCCGCGGTAATTCCAGCTCCAATAGCGTATATTAAAGTTGTTGC
>NW_026046857.1:65000-67500 GCF_023864275.1 Schistocerca cancellata
CCCAAATCGCAACTCCAGCGGATGAACGGCGGACTCTTCCCGCACTCGTAACGTGCAATCCGCCCCTATATCTTGCGTTTCATGAAGAGTTATATCGAATATGCCATATTCCCGCTGTCCCTATACATGCTGTAAGTAGCTCGCTTGCTACAGCAGCAGCAGCACCACCTCCGCGCGCTTCCCTGGGGGCACTGAACCGCAGGACGCGAGACCCCACGCCCAGTGGCAAACAGGGCTCCTCTCAGAATATAGACGGTCCTCCGATACTCCATCTTTGGTACAAGGCAACCATTCCGCTGTAAATCAGTACGTCACTCGTAGTTCAGTCACCTCACAGCACTGCTCAGTAAACTATGCAGGCCCACATAGATAGATTATATACGCAAATGCCCCTATACATGCTGAACGTCCGTACACACAAAATGAACCACACGTCAGCCACACACTCTATCACACACTACTCTCTGCCTGTAACAGACACAGATACAACAACTAAGCACCAGCATGGACCAACGTCCGGTGCATCCTATCCGCCACAGTACACCAACTACGCTATGATAACCAGACCGGGAGGTCCAATCATAAAACAGAATACCCCACTCGTCCGACAACCACAATTGCTCAGAGAAGCCACCAACACCCACACATGTCCTACACAGGGGTGCACCCAACATCACCACACTGCCTCGTCTTACAGCACAAACACACTGGCAGGAATGAAACACACAGGTCTGCCGCAACCACAGACACGGCTCGCCCCCTCTCACTAGCGAAAAGCGCATCCCGACGTGACATAACTCCTTTGACACACTGACGCTGCCTCGGGCATCCACGTCCTACGGTCGATATCAACGAACCTCACCCCCCCCCCCACAACACGCCATCCCATACCACATTGTGTACCGTACCCAAACCTAACGTGTACTGTACTACAACGCAATGTGTACCATAACACAACCCAGTTTGTACCTTAACCTAACCTATGTCACCTTAACCTAACCTATGTCACCTTAACCTAACCTATGTCACCTTAACCTAACCTATGTCACCTTAACCTAACCTATGTCACCTTAACCTAACCTATGTCACCTTAACCTAACCTATGTCACCTTAACCTAACCTATGTCACCTTAACCTAACCTATGTCACCTTAACCTAACCTATGTCACCTTAACCTAACCTATGTCACCTTAACCTAACCTATGTCACCTTAACCTAACCTATGTCACCTTAACCTAACCCATCTTGCACCTTAACCTAACCCATCTTGCACCTTAACCTAACCCATCTTGCACCCTAACCTATGTTGCACCTTAACCTAACCTGTGTTGCACCTTAACCTACCTCAATTTGCACCGCAATGTAACTCAATTTGCACCGCAATGTAACTCAATTTGCACCGCAATGTAACTCAATTTGCACCGCAAAGTAACTCAATTTGCACCGCAATGTAACTCAATTTGCACCGCAATGTAACTCAATTTGCACCGCAATGTAACTCAATTTGCACCGCAATGTAACTCAATTTGCACCGCAATGTAACTCAATTTGCACCGCAATGTAACGCAATTTGCACCGCAATGTAACGCAATTTGCACCGCAATGTAACGCAATTTGCACCGCAATGTAACTCAATTTGCACCGCAATGTAACGCAATTTGCACCGCAATGTAACGCAATTTGCACCGCAATGTAACGCAATTTGCACCGCAATGTAACGCAATTTGCACCGCAATGTAACGCAATTTGCACCGCAATGTAACGCAATTTGCACCGCAATGTAACGCAATTTGCACCGCAATGTAACGCAATTTGCACCGCAATGTAACGCAATTTGCACCGCAATCTACCCCCAAGTTGTGCCTTAACCTAACCCACGTTGTGCCTTAACCTAACCCACGTTGTGCCTTAACCTAACCCACGTTGTGCCTTAACCTAACCCACGTTGTGCCTTAACCTAACCCACGTTGTGCCTTAACCTAACCCACGTTGTGCCTTAACCTAACCCACGTTGTGCCTTAACCTAACCCACGTTGTGCCTTAACCTAACCCACGTTGTGCCTTAACCTAACCCACGTTGTGCCTTAACCTAACCCACGTTGTGCCTTAACCTAACCCACGTTGTGCCTTAACCTAACCCAAGTTGTGCCTTAACCTAACCCAAGTTGTGCCTTAACCTAACCCAAGTTGTGCCTTAACCTAACCCAAGTTGTGCCTTAACCTAACCCAAGTTGTGCCTTAACCTAACCCAAGTTGTGCCTTAACCTAACCCAAGTTGTGCCTTAACCTAACCCAAGTTGTGCCTTAACCTAACCCAAGTTGTGCCTTAACCTAACCCAAGTTGTGCCTTAACCTAACCCAAGTTGTGCCTTAACCTAACCCAAGTTGTGCCTTACCCTGCTCTGTAATTGGCATATGACACGTTACAGTAATGTATTGTCCAACCGCAACCCGCTCAGAATGTTGTGTACACAGCTACGTGTCATCTCCCCATAACAGC
>NW_026046857.1:77500-80000 GCF_023864275.1 Schistocerca cancellata
GGGAGGTCCAATCATAAAACAGAATACCCCACTCGTCCGACAACCACAATTGCTCAGAGAAGCCACCAACACCCACACATGTCCTACACAGGGGTGCACCCAACATCACCACACTGCCTCGTCTTACAGCACAAACACACTGGCAGGAATGAAACACACAGGTCTGCCGCAACCACAGACACGGCTCGCCCCCTCTCACTAGCGAAAAGCGCATCCCGACGTGACATAACTCCTTTGACACACTGACGCTGCCTCGGGCATCCACGTCCTACGGTCGATATCAACGAACCTCACCCCCCCCCCCCACAACACGCCATCCCATACCACATTGTGTACCGTACCCAAACCTAACGTGTACTGTACTACAACGCAATGTGTACCATAACACAACCCAGTTTGTACCTTAACCTAACCTATGTCACCTTAACCTAACCTATGTCACCTTAACCTAACCTATGTCACCTTAACCTAACCTATGTCACCTTAACCTAACCTATGTCACCTTAACCTAACCTATGTCACCTTAACCTAACCTATGTCACCTTAACCTAACCTATGTCACCTTAACCTAACCTATGTCACCTTAACCTAACCTATGTCACCTTAACCTAACCTATGTCACCTTAACCTAACCTATGTCACCTTAACCTAACCTATGTCACCTTAACCTAACCCATCTTGCACCTTAACCTAACCCATCTTGCACCTTAACCTAACCCATCTTGCACCCTAACCTATGTTGCACCTTAACCTAACCTGTGTTGCACCTTAACCTACCTCAATTTGCACCGCAATGTAACTCAATTTGCACCGCAATGTAACTCAATTTGCACCGCAATGTAACTCAATTTGCACCGCAATGTAACTCAATTTGCACCGCAATGTAACTCAATTTGCACCGCAATGTAACTCAATTTGCACCGCAATGTAACTCAATTTGCACCGCAATGTAACGCAATTTGCACCGCAATGTAACGCAATTTGCACCGCAATGTAACTCAATTTGCACCGCAATGTAACGCAATTTGCACCGCAATGTAACGCAATTTGCACCGCAATGTAACGCAATTTGCACCGCAATGTAACGCAATTTGCACCGCAATGTAACGCAATTTGCACCGCAATGTAACGCAATTTGCACCGCAATGTAACGCAATTTGCACCGCAATGTAACGCAATTTGCACCGCAATGTAACGCAATTTGCACCGCAATCTACCCCCAAGTTGTGCCTTAACCTAACCCACGTTGTGCCTTAACCTAACCCACGTTGTGCCTTAACCTAACCCACGTTGTGCCTTAACCTAACCCACGTTGTGCCTTAACCTAACCCACGTTGTGCCTTAACCTAACCCACGTTGTGCCTTAACCTAACCCACGTTGTGCCTTAACCTAACCCACGTTGTGCCTTAACCTAACCCACGTTGTGCCTTAACCTAACCCACGTTGTGCCTTAACCTAACCCACGTTGTGCCTTAACCTAACCCAAGTTGTGCCTTAACCTAACCCAAGTTGTGCCTTAACCTAACCCAAGTTGTGCCTTAACCTAACCCAAGTTGTGCCTTAACCTAACCCAAGTTGTGCCTTAACCTAACCCAAGTTGTGCCTTAACCTAACCCAAGTTGTGCCTTAACCTAACCCAAGTTGTGCCTTAACCTAACCCAAGTTGTGCCTTAACCTAACCCAAGTTGTGCCTTAACCTAACCCAAGTTGTGCCTTAACCTAACCCAAGTTGTGCCTTAACCTAACCCAAGTTGTGCCTTACCCTGCTCTGTAATTGGCATATGACACGTTACAGTAATGTATTGTCCAACCGCAACCCGCTCAGAATGTTGTGTACACAGCTACGTGTCATCTCCCCATAACAGCTGCATTGCAGTGTGGTACGCCATAGAGACGTGTGGGAGTAATGGACGCAGTGGATGGCGATCAGCATGAGCCGTCTGTTCATGTAGTGGCGCGTGTATGCAGACGTAGTAGTCTCTTCTCACACAATGTGATAGCACGGTGCCCCGCGTTCCACATCTGCGACATGCTACAGAGGCCGGTTGACAGTTGGTCGCGCAGTGGACATCGCATACGTACGGGGGCACCTTCCACGTGCCCTCTAGTCGGGCACATTTTGTTGCGTGGATGTGAGCGGATGTAGTGTGTCTTGACACCTGACAGGCAGGCATGCAATAATAGTTGACTTTGCAAACGGGGATGGACGTGTACGTTTACTGGTGACGTTACGCAAATGAACAACTGGTAACCCGTTGTGGTGCGGTTGTCCTTGCTGGAGGTACATCTGTGAGGGCAACGATCGGTACAGCTACGAAGCGGTCCCCACCATACCAACGAACGTGAATGTGAATCTGGGTGTGAAGCGATACGCGGCTGTGGGTGGGTGGGACTGTCCCCGGCCGGTGAGGGGGGGCCGCCCGGCGTGCTGGCCGCGCGGTGCGTGGGCGCACGCGCTACAGCCGGCTGGTGGGGGCGCCCAGTGGCAGGCGCGCCGGC
>NW_026046857.1:90000-92500 GCF_023864275.1 Schistocerca cancellata
TATGTCACCTTAACCTAACCTATGTCACCTTAACCTAACCTATGTCACCTTAACCTAACCCATCTTGCACCTTAACCTAACCCATCTTGCACCTTAACCTATCCCATCTTGCACCCTAACCTATGTTGCACCTTAACCTAACCTGTGTTGCACCTTAACCTACCTCAATTTGCACCGCAATGTAACTCAATTTGCACCGCAATGTAACTCAATTTGCACCGCAATGTAACTCAATTTGCACCGCAATGTAACTCAATTTGCACCGCAATGTAACTCAATTTGCACCGCAATGTAACTCAATTTGCACCGCAATGTAACTCAATTTGCACCGCAATGTAACTCAATTTGCACCGCAATGTAACTCAATTTGCACCGCAATGTAACGCAATTTGCACCGCAATGTAACGCAATTTGCACCGCAATGTAACGCAATTTGCACCGCAATGTAACTCAATTTGCACCGCAATGTAACGCAATTTGCACCGCAATGTAACGCAATTTGCACCGCAATGTAACGCAATTTGCACCGCAATGTAACGCAATTTGCACCGCAATGTAACGCAATTTGCACCGCAATGTAACGCAATTTGCACCGCAATGTAACGCAATTTGCACCGCAATGTAACGCAATTTGCACCGCAATGTAACGCAATTTGCACCGCAATGTAACGCAATTTGCACCGCAATGTAACGCAATTTGCACCGCAATCTACCCCCAAGTTGTGCCTTAACCTAACCCACGTTGTGCCTTAACCTAACCCACGTTGTGCCTTAACCTAACCCACGTTGTGCCTTAACCTAACCCACGTTGTGCCTTAACCTAACCCACGTTGTGCCTTAACCTAACCCACGTTGTGCCTTAACCTAACCCACGTTGTGCCTTAACCTAACCCACGTTGTGCCTTAACCTAACCCACGTTGTGCCTTAACCTAACCCACGTTGTGCCTTAACCTAACCCACGTTGTGCCTTAACCTAACCCACGTTGTGCCTTAACCTAACCCAAGTTGTGCCTTAACCTAACCCAAGTTGTGCCTTAACCTAACCCAAGTTGTGCCTTAACCTAACCCAAGTTGTGCCTTAACCTAACCCAAGTTGTGCCTTAACCTAACCCAAGTTGTGCCTTAACCTAACCCAAGTTGTGCCTTAACCTAACCCAAGTTGTGCCTTAACCTAACCCAAGTTGTGCCTTAACCTAACCCAAGTTGTGCCTTAACCTAACCCAAGTTGTGCCTTAACCTAACCCAAGTTGTGCCTTACCCTGCTCTGTAATTGGCATATGACACGTTACAGTAATGTATTGTCCAACCGCAACCCGCTCAGAATGTTGTGTACACAGCTACGTGTCATCTCCCCATAACAGCTGCATTGCAGTGTGGTACGCCATAGAGACGTGTGGGAGTAATGGACGCAGTGGATGGCGATCAGCATGAGCCGTCTGTTCATGTAGTGGCGCGTGTATGCAGACGTAGTAGTCTCTTCTCACACAATGTGATAGCACGGTGCCCCGCGTTCCACATCTGCGACATGCTACAGAGGCCGGTTGACAGTTGGTCGCGCAGTGGACATCGCATACGTACGGGGGCACCTTCCACGTGCCCTCTAGTCGGGCACATTTTGTTGCGTGGATGTGAGCGGATGTAGTGTGTCTTGACACCTGACAGGCAGGCATGCAATAATAGTTGACTTTGCAAACGGGGATGGACGTGTACGTTTACTGGTGACGTTACGCAAATGAACAACTGGTAACCCGTTGTGGTGCGGTTGTCCTTGCTGGAGGTACATCTGTGAGGGCAACGATCGGTACAGCTACGAAGCGGTCCCCACCATACCAACGAACGTGAATGTGAATCTGGGTGTGAAGCGATACGCGGCTGTGGGTGGGTGGGACTGTCCCCGGCCGGTGAGGGGGGGCCGCCCGGCGTGCTGGCCGCGCGGTGCGTGGGCGCACGCGCTACAGCCGGCTGGTGGGGGCGCCCAGTGGCAGGCGCGCCGGCCGACGGACGCGGCAGGCGGCGCAGCTGCGCGCCGGGGCACCCTGCGCGCGGCGCCGTGCAGCCAAAGTGGGTCCTCGCCGGCCCGGTGCGAAGCGCGGTGGACATCTGCAGTGTGCTGGTCCGATTGAGGACTGTGTGCGTTGAGGATGCGCCGCCGCCCGGCACTCGGCGCCGCGACGCCGTCTGCTGCTCGGTCGCCCCAGCGGTTCTCGCTGGTGGTTTGTATCGCAGTTGTGCAGACGTGTTGGCACGTGCGCTGTGCTGGGAGAGTTCGCTTCGGCACCCACGTGGGGCCTTTGCCCTTCTGTGGCGCTGGCGTTGGAGCTGCCGGTCACCGTAGGTGGCGCGTGTTGTCTCCCGCCGGCAATGCCACGACAGCACGCTCCCGGGCCTCTGTCGGCAGCGGCAAGCTCAGTTGGGAGCACGGGTGGTCGCACCTAAAGCGTCTACTCGCCTAACTCCGGGCGATTGCGCCTCTCTCGAACCCGACCAAGTACTTAGGAC
>NW_026046858.1:0-5000 GCF_023864275.1 Schistocerca cancellata
GCCACACCGCCAGCCGGCTGTGCACGCTACCGAGAAAGTACCGGTATGCGAACCGCCAGGCGACGGGCGCGCATCGCACGTTTAAGGAGACGCGGCCGGCCCCACAGGCGGCCACGACACTCCCAGGTCTCCGAAGCGGGACAAACGCCGCGCGCTTCAGTATACGTAGCCGACCCTCAGCCAGACGTGGCCCGGGAACGGAATCCATGGACCGCAATGTGCGTTCGAAACGTCGATGTTCATGTGTCCTGCAGTTCACATGTCGACGCGCAATTTGCTGCGTTCTTCATCGACCCACGAGCCGAGTGATCCACCGTCCTGGGTGATCTTTTTCATTTAGTTTCCACTGTCTCTTTCAAGACAGTTGCATAGGCGGGACTGAGGCGTTTGACGGCCCCTGTTCCAGCGTTCCTGTGTCCAACGGCCTCACGGCCGATGGGCGTCGTACGGCTCCACACCGGAGCGGACAGGCACTCGGGCGAAAGTCATTCAAAACCGGCGCCAGGCGCCAGGTGCCGCAGGCCAGCCGCTCCAGAGCTTCAGCGCTCGTACCACACAACATTTTGTCCGTTAGTTTTGAGAGGCACGCGTGGTTCCGCACGCGGCGCACGGCTGCTGCCGTACAGGTAGCGTGTTGCGCGACACGACACGCACATCGAAAGACATGCAGTCTAGTCGGTAATGATCCTTCCGCAGGTTCACCTACGGAAACCTTGTTACGACTTTTACTTCCTCTAAATGATCAAGTTTGGTCATCTTTCCGGTAGCATCGGCAACGACAGAGTCGATGCCGCGTACCAGTCCGAAGACCTCACTAAATCATTCAATCGGTAGTAGCGACGGGCGGTGTGTACAAAGGGCAGGGACGTAATCAACGCGAGCTTATGACTCGCGCTTACTGGGAATTCCTCGTTCATGGGGAACAATTGCAAGCCCCAATCCCTAGCACGAAGGAGGTTCAGCGGGTTACCCCGACCTTTCGGCCTAGGAAGACACGCTGATTCCTTCAGTGTAGCGCGCGTGCGGCCCAGAACATCTAAGGGCATCACAGACCTGTTATTGCTCAATCTCGTGCGGCTAGAAGCCGCCTGTCCCTCTAAGAAGAAAAGTAATCGCTGACAGCACGAAGGATGTCACGCGACTAGTTAGCAGGCTAGAGTCTCGTTCGTTATCGGAATTAACCAGACAAATCGCTCCACCAACTAAGAACGGCCATGCACCACCACCCACCGAATCAAGAAAGAGCTATCAATCTGTCAATCCTTCCGGTGTCCGGGCCTGGTGAGGTTTCCCGTGTTGAGTCAAATTAAGCCGCAGGCTCCACTCCTGGTGGTGCCCTTCCGTCAATTCCTTTAAGTTTCAGCTTTGCAACCATACTTCCCCCGGAACCCAAAAGCTTTGGTTTCCCGGAGGCTGCCCGCCGAGTCATCGGAGGAACTGCGGCGGATCGCTGGCTGGCATCGTTTATGGTTAGAACTAGGGCGGTATCTGATCGCCTTCGAACCTCTAACTTTCGTTCTTGATTAATGAAAACATACTTGGCAAATGCTTTCGCTTCTGTTCGTCTTGCGACGATCCAAGAATTTCACCTCTAACGTCGCAATACGAATGCCCCCGCCTGTCCCTATTAATCATTACCTCGGGTTCCGAAAACCAACAAAATAGAACCGAGGTCCTATTCCATTATTCCATGCACACAGTATTCAGGCGGGCTTGCCTGCTTTAAGCACTCTAATTTGTTCAAAGTAAACGTGCCGGCCCACCCAGACACTCAATAAAGAGCACCTTGGTAGGATTTCAACGGGGTCCGCCTCGGGACGCACGAACACGCACGAGGCGGTCGCACGCCTTCGGCTCGCCCCACCGGCAGGACGTCCCACGATACATGCCAGTTAAACACCGACGGGCGGTGAACCAACAGCGTGGGACACAAATCCAACTACGAGCTTTTTAACCGCAACAACTTTAATATACGCTATTGGAGCTGGAATTACCGCGGCTGCTGGCACCAGACTTGCCCTCCAATAGATACTCGTTAAAGGATTTAAAGTGTACTCATTCCGATTACGGGGCCTCGGATGAGTCCCGTATCGTTATTTTTCGTCACTACCTCCCCGTGCCGGGAGTGGGTAATTTGCGCGCCTGCTGCCTTCCTTGGATGTGGTAGCCGTTTCTCAGGCTCCCTCTCCGGAATCGAACCCTGATTCCCCGTTACCCGTTACAACCATGGTAGGCGCAGAACCTACCATCGACAGTTGATAAGGCAGACATTTGAAAGATGCGTCGCCGGTACGAGGACCGTGCGATCAGCCCAAAGTTATTCAGAGTCACCAAGGCAAACGGACCGGACGAGCCGACCGATTGGTTTTGATCTAATAAAAGCGTCCCTTCCATCTCTGGTCGGGACTCTGTTTGCATGTATTAGCTCTAGAATTACCACAGTTATCCAAGTAACGTGGGTACGATCTAAGGAACCATAACTGATTTAATGAGCCATTCGCGGTTTCACCTTAATGCGGCTTGTACTGAGACATGCATGGCTTAATCTTTGAGACAAGCATATGACTACTGGCAGGATCAACCAGGGAGCTGCGTCAACTAGAGCTGAGCAGCCGGCCGCCCGGGAGTGTGTCCCAGAGGCCCGCGCGAACACGCAAGCGTCCGCTCAATTATTCTGCAAACAGGAGGAGGCTGAGCTCCCCTGCACAATACACCTCGAAAACCTCTCAGGTCCCGGCGGCGCGCAGCGCCGTCCTAAGTACTTGGTCGGGTTCGAGAGAGGCGCAATCGCCCGGAGTTAGGCGAGTAGACGCTTTAGGTGCGACCACCCGTGCTCCCAACTGAGCTTGCCGCTGCCGACAGAGGCCCGGGAGCGTGCTGTCGTGGCATTGCCGGCGGGAGACAACACGCGCCACCTACGGTGACCGGCAGCTCCAACGCCAGCGCCACAGAAGGGCAAAGGCCCCACGTGGGTGCCGAAGCGAACTCTCCCAGCACAGCGCACGTGCCAACACGTCTGCACAACTGCGATACAAACCACCAGCGAGAACCGCTGGGGCGACCGAGCAGCAGACGGCGTCGCGGCGCCGAGTGCCGGGCGGCGGCGCATCCTCAACGCACACAGTCCTCAATCGGACCAGCACACTGCAGATGTCCACCGCGCTTCGCACCGGGCCGGCGAGGACCCACTTTGGCTGCACGGCGCCGCGCGCAGGGTGCCCCGGCGCGCAGCTGCGCCGCCTGCCGCGTCCGTCGGCCGGCGCGCCTGCCACTGGGCGCCCCCACCAGCCGGCTGTAGCGCGTGCGCCCACGCACCGCGCGGCCAGCACGCCGGGCGGCCCCCCCTCACCGGCCGGGGACAGTCCCACCCACCCACAGCCGCGTATCGCTTCACACCCAGATTCACATTCACGTTCGTTGGTATGGTGGGGACCGCTTCGTAGCTGTACCGATCGTTGCCCTCACAGATGTACCTCCAGCAAGGACAACCGCACCACAACGGGTTACCAGTTGTTCATTTGCGTAACGTCACCAGTAAACGTACACGTCCATCCCCGTTTGCAAAGTCAACTATTATTGCATGCCTGCCTGTCAGGTGTCAAGACACACTACATCCGCTCACATCCACGCAACAAAATGTGCCCGACTAGAGGGCACGTGGAAGGTGCCCCCGTACGTATGCGATGTCCACTGCGCGACCAACTGTCAACCGGCCTCTGTAGCATGTCGCAGATGTGGAACGCGGGGCACCGTGCTATCACATTGTGTGAGAAGAGACTACTACGTCTGCATACACGCGCCACTACATGAACAGACGGCTCATGCTGATCGCCATCCACTGCGTCCATTACTCCCACACGTCTCTATGGCGTACCACACTGCAATGCAGCTGTTATGGGGAGATGACACGTAGCTGTGTACACAACATTCTGAGCGGGTTGCGGTTGGACAATACATTACTGTAACGTGTCATATGCCAATTACAGAGCAGGGTAAGGCACAACTTGGGTTAGGTTAAGGCACAACTTGGGTTAGGTTAAGGCACAACTTGGGTTAGGTTAAGGCACAACTTGGGTTAGGTTAAGGCACAACTTGGGTTAGGTTAAGGCACAACTTGGGTTAGGTTAAGGCACAACTTGGGTTAGGTTAAGGCACAACTTGGGTTAGGTTAAGGCACAACTTGGGTTAGGTTAAGGCACAACTTGGGTTAGGTTAAGGCACAACTTGGGTTAGGTTAAGGCACAACGTGGGTTAGGTTAAGGCACAACGTGGGTTAGGTTAAGGCACAACGTGGGTTAGGTTAAGGCACAACGTGGGTTAGGTTAAGGCACAACGTGGGTTAGGTTAAGGCACAACGTGGGTTAGGTTAAGGCACAACGTGGGTTAGGTTAAGGCACAACGTGGGTTAGGTTAAGGCACAACGTGGGTTAGGTTAAGGCACAACGTGGGTTAGGTTAAGGCACAACGTGGGTTAGGTTAAGGCACAACGTGGGTTAGGTTAAGGCACAACTTGGGGTAGATTGCGGTGCAAATTGCGTTACATTGCGGTGCAAATTGCGTTACATTGCGGTGCAAATTGCGTTACATTGCGGTGCAAATTGCGTTACATTGCGGTGCAAATTGCGTTACATTGCGGTGCAAATTGCGTTACATTGCGGTGCAAATTGCGTTACATTGCGGTGCAAATTGCGTTACATTGCGGTGCAAATTGAGTTACATTGCGGTGCAAATTGAGTTACATTGCGGTGCAAATTGCGTTACATTGCGGTGCAAATTGCGTTACATTGCGGTGCAAATTGCGTTACATTGCGGTGCAAATTGAGTTACATTGCGGTGCAAATTGAGTTACATTGCGGTGCAAATTGAGTTACATTGCGGTGCAAATTGAGTTACATTGCGGTGCAAATTGAGTTACATTGCGGTGCAAATTGAGTTACATTGTGGTGCAAATTGAGTTACATTGCGGTGCAAATTGAGTTACATTGCGGTGCAAATTGAGT